>NW_016825956.1:455962-482420 GCF_001698545.2 Rhinopithecus bieti
AAAAGTTAGTGGCTGTAATGCTCTGATCTTTTTCAAATCAGATAATTTTATTCCTATAAATTATTCATAATTATGCCCAAGGCTTACAGTCTATTTAGCCATTCCTTATGTGCCAATGTTTACTTAGGAAATTTTTAACATTAGCAGACAGAAATATATAACTAAATTTTAGCAATTAATTACTCTACAAATGTACCTCTTCTACGATTGATAAGGTACACAAACTTTTATTTATATGAGGCAAGCAACTGGCCCAAAACATTGTAAGTGTGTATTGTTTCAGTAATTGCAAGTTATTTTCATATGTAATTTCTACAACAGTAAATGAGATACAATGGACTATACAAAGCCAAGCAATAGAGTTATGCCAGATATCATTTATTTCACTCAGACTTGTTGGCTTTTCAGATTTTAGTAAGAGTAAGATTTCTATATTATTTTAAGTTCTTAAAGGCTAGGCAACTATTTTAAGATGTGTCTGGTGAATGATCCTGGGATAAAAATGTAAATTTTTATAAAAGTAATTTAAAAAAATTTATTTATGGCCAGTCACGGTAGCTAATGCCTGTAATCCCAGCAGTTTGGGAGGCCAAGGTGGATAGATCATCTGAAGTCGGGAGTTCTAGACCAGCGTGACCAACATAGAGAAACCCCATCTCTACTAAAAATACAAAATTAGCCACGTGTGATGGCACATGCCTGTAATCCCAGCTTCTCAGGAGGCTGAGGCAGGAGAATCGCTTGAACTTGGGAGGCGGAGGTTGCAGAGAGCCAAGATCACACCATTGCACTCCAGCCTGGGCAACAAGAGAGAAACTCCATCTCAAAAAAACAAAACAAAAAAAAATGTATACTTGTTTCTTCATTTTAAATAATCCACGTGTGGTTACTGTAATACAAATTTGCCTTATCACCCACTTAAATATCTTCAACAATCTCTTGGCACTTGGTCTTCATCATCTGACTCATCTCACAGATTCGTTCAACATAGATAGAATATCTAGTAGGTAGATTCTGAAAAATCTGCCAACATTGTCTTTCTTAACACGACTTCCATTGTGACTTTATCCTACTTAAGAACTAATATTCATTCTTCATTATATGTTGCATATCATCCAGACTCTTTTGTGTGATTGTAAGCTGTTATAACCCAACCCTAAATACAGACCTTGGCAATCCATCACCTGCTGTGTCCTTTCACTGACTGTTGTTTCATCAAAGTTCTTGTCCTTTTCATATGCTATCCTTGCTTATGCTTGTGGAATACTTTCATGGATTTCCTATTTAAAGTGATCTTCTTTTTCTCCTCCACACACACTCATCTAAACCCTACAAATACTTGGAGACCTATCATCATCTTTACAATGTACACTTATAAACTGGCTGTTATTCCTTTTCCAGTTCTATGAATCTCTGTATAGTCAGAAACTTGATAATAAGCTTTCCTTTTAGATGGGATGGATGCATCTCTCCCTTATTAAGGGTATAGTATAGACAACCTATGACATAATGGCTGTTATTAAGGGTATGGTATAGACAACCTATGACATAATTATTTTATGAACTTCTTTTTAGTAGAAACCTGGATACATCACAATGCTAAATCATATAATTGATCATTGATTAATTGATGAATAAATTACTACCATATTTTCTGGCATTGACGTTCCATTATTCCATGATTCAAAACCCACTGAATGTAGTTTTAGGAAATATTTACATGAAAATTGTGAGAGACTTTCAAGAATTTAATCCAAAATCTACAATGAAACCTCAATTTGCCCTAGTTACATTGTTTTTTTACTTTTAGTTAAACAGATAATACTTTAAAGGTTGGTGTTATTATTATCATTTTTTTATTCTTATTTCTTTCACTAGTGTATTAGTCTATTTTCATACTGATATGAAGAAACATGAAAGACTGAGTAATTTATTTAAAAAAAAGTTTAATGGACTCACAGTTCCATATGACTGCAGAGGCATCACAATCATGGTGGAAAGCAAAGGAGGAGCAAAGGAACATCTTACATGATGGCAGACAAAAAAAAAAAATGTGTGCAGGGGAACTGTCTTTTATAAAACCATCGGATCTCATGAGACTTATTTACTATTACGAGAAGAGCAGGGGAAAAACCCACCCATATGGTTCAATACCTCTCACCAGTTTCCTCCCACAACATGTGAGGATTACGAGAACTACAATTTAAGATGAGATTTGGGTGAGGACATAGCCAAACAATATCATTCTGTCCTTTTCCCCTCCCAAATCTCATGTTTTCACATTTTAAAACCAATCATGTCCTCCCAACAGTCCTCCGACATCTTAGCTCATTTCAGCACTAACTCAAAAGTCTATAATCCAAAATCTCATGTGAGAATAGGCAAGTCTGTTCCACCTATGAGCCTGTAAAATCAAAAACAGGTGAGTTACTTCCTAGATTCAATGGGGCACAAGAATTGAGTAAATACACTCATTCCAAACCAGATTTGGGTTGGAACACAGCCATACCACATCATTCCACCACTGACCCCTCCCAAATCTCATGTCCTCTCATTTCAAAACCAATCATGCCTTCCCAACAGTCTCCCAAAACCTTAACTCGTTCAATATTAACCCAAAAGTCCACAGTCCAAAGTCTCATCTGAAAATAGGCAAGTCTCTTCTTGCCTATATCTGTAAAATCAAAAGCAAGTTAGTTACTTCCTAGATACAATGAGAGTACAGGCACTGGGTATATACAGCCATTCTGGCCAGGCCTGGGGTCTCACACACTTTGGGAGTCTGAGACAGGCAGATCACAAGGTTAGGAGTTTGAGACTAGAATGGCCAATAAGGTAAAACACCATCTCTACTAAAAATACAAAAATTAGCCAGGTGTGGTGGTGGGCACCTGTAGTTCCAGCTACTTGGGAGGCTGAGGCAGGAGAATCGCTTGAACCCAGGAGGTGGAGGTTGCAGTAAGTTGAGATTGTGCCACTGCACTCCAGCCTGAGCGACAGAGTGAGACACCATCTAAATAAATAAATAAATAAATAAATAAATAAATAAATAAAATAAAATAAACATCAGATAAAGCCATTTCAATGGGAGAAATTGGCCAAAGGGACTATAGGTCCCATGCAAATCTGAAATCCAGCAGGGCAGTCAAATCTTAAAGATCTAAAATTATCTCCTTTGACTTCGTGTCTCACATCCAGATCACACTGATGCAAGAAGTGGGCTCCCTCACATCAGTGTGACCTGGATGTGTCTTGGGAAGCTCCGACTCTGTGACTTTGTAGAGTATAGTCCCCCTCCTGACCTCTTTCATGGGCTGGCATTGAGTGTCTGCAGTTTTTCCAAGCACACAGTGCAAGCTGTCGGTGGATCTACCATTCTGGGGTTTGGAGGACAGTGGTCCTCTTCTCATAGCTCCACTAGGTGGTGCCCCAGTAGGGACTCTGTGTGGGGGACTCTGACCCCATGTTCCCCTTCTGCACTGCCCTAGCAAAGGCTCTCTGTAAAGGCCTCGCCCCTGCAGTGAACTTCTGCCTGGGCATCCAGGAGTTCCCATACATCTTCTGAAATCTAGGCAGACGTTCTCAAACCTCAATTCTTGACTTCTGTGCACTCGCAGGCTCAATACCACATAGAAGTTGTCAAGGCTTGGGGCTTGTACCCTCTGAAGCCAAGGCCCAGTCTCTACATTGACCCCTTTCAGCCACAGCTGGAGCAGCTGGCTCACAGAGCACCGAGTCCCTAAGTTGCACACAGAATGGTGACCCTGGGCCTGACCCACAAAACCATTTTTCCTGCTTGGCCTCTGGGCTTGTGGTGGGAGGGGCTGCAATGAAGATCTTTGACATGCCCTGGAGACATTTCCCCCATTTTTTGGGGATTAATATTCCTCTCCTTGTTACTTATGCAAATTTCTACAGCTGGAATTTCTCCTCAGTAAAAGGGATTTTATTTTCTATTACATTGTCAGGCTGCAAATTTCCTGAATTTTTATGCTATGCGTCCCTTATAAAACTGAATGCTTTTAAAAGCACCCAAGTTACCTCTTGAATGCTTGTTGCTTAGAAATTAAAATCATCCTCTGGCAAGTGAAACATATTTTGGTAGACATAGAAAAAGAAGATTTGATAAGCTATGTCTCATGAATTCAGACTTACTGGATATTAAAATGTTTTAGGCTGCTGTTCTTTTTTTGGTATCTTTCGCAAATCATTTGTAAAGTTTGTATATAAGTCTCTTTGATGATTTGGTCCTCTGTGATCATGCAATTTATATAATATTTACTTTGTTAAAATGAAATCTTTATAAAAGTTCTATGATATTTGGTAGCGCAGGTGTTACTAGCTATATTTTAGAAAGGGATTTATACTGTGGTGATAATAGTGGCAGAAAGACATCTAGAGCAGCAGCAATTTCTTTATAGCTGATATATGCCCAATATTGTTAGGTAACTCATATGTTTTGCAGCTATCCAGCATAACACCATCTATTTAACATGAAATTCATAAAGTTTAAGCTCCAGGACACTTCTTTTGCATGGGCTCCATTTAAGACCCTGGGAGGTCTCCTAGAAATATGTGTACATGGTCATATTGTTAGTAAAATTTGCCAAAGATTGACCATGATTAGTTAAGAACGTCGTTTTACCACTACAACTACTCTTTGTCATTTCACCTTTTGTTAGGTAGAGTGGAAGGGGCCAGCGAGGAGAAAATTCAAACATAGATTCATTTATTTGGGGTTTGTATACTATATTTACATGATGGGGTATAACTATACAACCTGTCATTATTTTTGTATATTAATGCTGGCAATCCTAGTGTAAACGACTTTCTGGAATAACCCTGTCATCCACTGATATAGTTGGGATATGTGTGCACACTCAAATCTTATGTTGAATTGTAATCTGCAATGTTGGAGCTGGGGCCTGGTGTGGTGTAATTAGACCTGGGGGTGGATCCTTCATGAAGAGTTTAAGGGTATCCTCTTGGTGATGTTTTTGTGACAGTGAGTTCTCATGAGATATGGTTATGTAAAAGTGTGTAGCACCTCCCCCATCACTGTCTTTATACACCTCTTCCAGCCATGTGACATGCCTCACTTTCACTTTGCCTTCCGCCATGATTGGAAGCTTCCTGAGGCTTTCCCAGAAGTAGAAACTGCTATTCTCTTGTACAGCCCGCAGAATCATGAGCCAATTAAACCTATTTTCTTTATAAATTACTCAGTTTCAGGTGTTTCTTTATAGCAGTGGCGGAATGAACTAATTATATGTTATGATGACCACAAAGAGGACTGAGTTTGTACTTTGGCATACGTGTGTTTTATGGTGCCCAGAATATAAAATCTATAGGCAGTGGAGGAGAAACAAGATTTGAAATATACAGAATCAGAAGCTAGTCTGTGGAAATTTCTCACAAATTTTGTAGTGCATATGAAATACATGTAACAGAGATTTTGCTAAATTTTAAATAATCTAAAATTTTATAATACTTACCAATAACGACATGACACAGAAATATTTCTAAGGAAAATTTTATAATACTTACCAATAACGACATGACACAGAACTATTTCTAAGGTATCAATAAGAAACATTTTTTCACCTTGCAGATTAGACTATCTTACTCTACAGGAAGTTAAATTATGAAATCTCTTATAAAGAGGCACTTGATTGCAGCCAAAATATAATATAAAAAATCACAGAAGTGTTTCAGAAAGATAGAAACACTGTTTTCCCAGATTTCCTGGTATTTTATGTGTCAACTTTTAATAAAATTAATAATTTGTTGTAATATCTTTATTCATTATAGTCACTTCTGTACTTTGTGTTTGTAGTTTTATTTCTTAAAGAAAGTTAGATCAAATTTCCTGTGCACTAAGTCCATGATTTACCCTTCCTTCAAGGTCTATACTATTTTTTGTTTTTTTCATATGAATAACTTATACCTGCTGGGACTAGTATTAAAATGTCATCTAATAGTTTTCTTCTATTCTGATGAGCTTTCTTTTGTCTAGACTAAATTAGTCATAAGGGAGAGAAAAAAGTCTGTTGTCCTGCAGAAGACTATATCCATATATGGGAAGAATATAAAAGCAAAGCCATTCAATTATCTATTCATTCTGTTGAGTGCCAAATTAAAGTTTTTTTGTTTTAAATGGATAACACTGCATCCCTGAGGCAGGCTAATATGCAAAATATTTTGTTATTGCTATACTTTCATTAAAGTAAATTTTCCAATGTATACAATCCTTCTATTCCATGATACAAAAATTGTATGTATGTTTTAGACAATTAAAAAGTTCTGAATGTATTACTAATTTTGAAACCAAAACACTTTTGACACTTTGTAAAATACTTAATTACAAAAATATCTCTTTGAAATTTTAAGTATAATCTACTTTTATTTTATAAATTTAATATTACCATGTTCTTTTACTATTTTACGCATGTGGGGATTTAGACAACTTATCTCTGAATGGTAATATGTTTGTTCAGAAGTGTAAAACTATTCTAATCTGGATGGTCAAGAAAGAATCAAAAGCTTTATCTGCAATTGAGAATAATTTGGAAGCTATTTAAGAAAGAAAATGACCAATCCAGGTAGCCAAGACTTGAGTTTATTTATTGGATTCATATCTCCCTTCTTGAAAGGACATTTACAAACTCGATTTCAAAAATAAAAGAAATTCTTTATGACAAATTTCACGTTTTAATTTCAATATTACAGGTATGTTCTTTTGTGATAAAATATCAGTTGAAACTGTTCCAGTGAAATCTGGTATCAATTAATTTAACATTTTATATAAGAAATAATAAAACATTTATTTTCAAGTCTTATACATATATTACTTTAAAATAGGATACCAAAAGGTTCAGTCTGTTTAAGTTTTGTAAATTGTATGTGCTACTTTCAACGCTACCTTAAGAGTAAATACCTTCAGTGGGAAAAAAAAGTTTAGAGTTTTGCCCTGAATAAGTTCATGCTAAACACAATACGTCTTACTTCTAAGCGCAGTCCCGACCATGATTGTTATTTACTTAGGCAATCTAGGTAGGCGCAAAGATGATTTATAAAAAAATTATCTTGAAAGGAAAAGAGTAATATTTGTTGGGCAAGTAAAATAATTTTTGAGACTGTTATAATATGCAACTTAGAATCAAATTCAAGAACTTGATTGATAAGAAAATCTAACATTGCACAAATTCATAAATAATTGCTTAATTTCCATCTTTAATATTAACCTGCATGATTGAAGCACACTGCAAACAATGAGATGAGATAAGGTAGAAAAAATTATACATATGATTGTTTGCTTGACGGAAGCATTGATTTGTTAATATACTTTCTTACACACATTTCCCTGTCCAAAAGTATAAACTTGCTTGTTTTCCATATATACAAGTATCCTGTGAAATCCTGGATTCTGAGAAGAAAAAGTTTGAGGTATAGCCTTGAATAAAACATCAAAATGCATAATATTTTTGGCTGAAATTCAGCAAAATGACTGTCGGCAGAGAAGAGTTGATTGGAGTGTGCTTCCAAAAGTCTTCCAGATTTTTGCCGTCTGAGAATTTTGTTGGCGACATCAAATAATTGAACTCTTCAACATCAATATATACAAAGGCATTTTATTATTAACCAAAGAAAGGGACTTAGAGTCATCAGAAATTACAACTTTATTTTTTCATAATACATATATTTATTGCAATCAGAGTTCTGCAATTCTCATAAAATTAGAGTCAGATGGAATTCCGGGACATGTGCAAGTTTTGGAAATGGACACAGATAACAGTATAGAACTGTACACAAAATAATTACAATTTATTAAACACACTGTTTTAGCACATCCTGGCTGGATGAGAATGAGCACCATATTTTTTATGAATATATATATTTCTCTTTTTGTTTTCTACAGCACCAAAGAAATTCAAATAGGAAAAGGAGAGATGAGAATTGGGAATCAAGAATCAGCCCTGTTTCCATCTTAGCCACACTAACTTATATCTTTATGATTTTCAAAGCTTTTGTCATGTGATTCTGCCCCCACAAGGGCATCAGTATTTCCTAAATGGTACCTGCATATGTAGCAAGTTGTTTTCTATACCATCCTTATTCAAAACTTGCATGTGGCACAGAATGGGTTGGTGGCACCAAGGTATATTTTCTGTTGATTTCATATGTTCTTTGTCCTAATCTTAGCCAAGAAAACAAACGGGACCAACTTCGAATCCGAACTTCTGATTCTGATCACCAAAGTCATTGATCATGACATCAACAATAGGAACTTGATCAATTTTTGGTGTATTGATTTCAATGACAGTCTTTTCATAGCCTTTTCTGGACTGTAAAATAAAGCAGAAATAAAAGTTACACAATCATTTAATATTTTAAGTGCATCTTAATTTTCTTAGGTTTCTAGTGGAGGTAAGAAGCTGAGAGAGAAGAGAAGAGAAAAACAAATTTTCTATTATCTAAGTAATAATTCTTATTACTGAAATAGTTCAAATAGTTCTAAATTTTGAACATTGATTACTACATTTGATATTTAGCTGTAATTACTTAACTATGATACAGCTATATATTTCATAGTTAAAAAGAATCTTGAGTTAATAAATACAATTTAATATGAAAATTGATGCTGGTATTGAATCCTCACACATATATATATATATATTTTCTTTTTTTTTGGAGATGGAGTCTTGCTCTGTTGCTCAGGCTAGAGTGGAGTGGTGCAAACTCAGCTCACTGCAACCTCTGACTCCCAGGTTTGAGCCATTCTCCTGCCTCAGTCTCCCAAGTAGCTGGGTCTACAGGCATGTGCCACCATGCCTGGCTAATTTTTGTACTTTTAGTAGATGGGGTTTCACTATGTTGGCCAGGCTGGTCTTGAACTCCTGACCTCAGGTGATCTGCCCACCGTGGCCTCCCAAAGTTCTGGGATTACAGGGGTAAGCCACAATACCCAGCCCCTCTTGTATAAATAATACATCTTTACCATTATAGTTAAGACATACATGGTCAAATTCTGTTACAGAAAAATTTGAATACAGGTTCAGAACTATAATGCAGAAGATCAAAAGTCAAAAAATTTCCTCTGCTATATGTTAATTTTATGAATATTTAACAATAAACTATATTGGAAAAGCTTTTCCCAACTCTTTCTCCATTCATTTGCTTTATTCTCTCTTCTTTATTCTACTTGCACTACACTCATTTTGATGAAAACATGAACTTGTTTATTTATAATTGTGACTTCTCTTTAGTCATCAACACTCGGCTAAAGAAATGAGCTTCTTAGGGCACCTATTTATTATTTTCTTATATAAAATCTTATGTATGTGAAAAAGGTATTTCTATAAGATAGAGATAACAACAATGATAGTGGATCTCAAACTGATATAGTACAAATTAACAAGTTTCTTATAAACAAAATATAGGGCTAAAAATTATTGATATTATAAATGGTGAAATGGTGATTTCTTTATCTGTCATTTTAAAATCACCAATAAGGAGGCAAATTACATAAGGTTTTTTATTTTCTTTTTCATTTTAGGAATAACTGGCTGTGATATGATTCAAATGTCAGGATTAATAAAATAACATAATCCAAGATTACCTTCTGTTACGCCTTTAAAAGTGTTTCAGAGTGTCTATGTGTGTAACTGTGTGTGTTAAGATTACTGGTTTCTCACATACCATAGTTTAACATGTCAGGATTAAGCATCAAATGTTAATAACAACTGTCATCCATTTCGTGAGAAAAATCTGGCTTAGGACCAATTGAAACGGTGACATGTTGCCTCTCATCTCTGTGAAGGCAGACAAGCAGAACTTATACTCACCGCACAGCCATCATACAGTGCTTTGATGAAAGGGTTATTGTCATAGGACATCTCCTCATCATTTGATCCCAGGAACCGAAGGGCTTTGTCATAACTTCCTGATGACACATCGTACCAGGCTGCTGACTGATGACAGTGGTAGGTGAAATTTTGCCGAGCAGAGGCAGTCAGAAGTTTCAGGAATGTCATTTGCACCATATTGATGGAATTTCCTTCAACATCTAAATATGAAAGCTAGGAATAAAGGAATAAAAAGGCACCTAATGACTCTTTTCCTCCTTTATGCTACAAAGAATAAAATCACAGTGGACAGTGAACTGTGATGCCAGAAGCATGTAGATGAATCAAAAGTCCCATGTTAACCTAATTGAAAAAAGTGCATTGAGGGTCAAGACCCAGAGACAGGATTTTATGAATTGTATACCACCTAAGTTACTGTAGCCGCTGCTTACCTTTGAAACAATCATTTTATCTCTATGTCTTAGTTTCCTAAACAGTCAACTCTATAAAAAATGCATTAGTTTCCAAGAAATGTTTCAGTATATTTGTGTATCTTTTTGAAAAACAAATTGGTAAAATAATGAAACAATGAAAACCAAGGAATCTCAGAGTAAGGCAAAGATTAGCTGGTTTTATGGTGTTTGATTTTGACTATTCCTTTCAAACATTTCAAAATGTATCAGCTTTATCCAAATCTGTAAACATGTTCCTGCACTTTTCATTTTTGGGGCAATAGTTCTCAAAGGTTATTAATATTTTCAGAAATGCCTGTTTGTCTATTTTTAGATGATGTTTATACTCAACATTGTATTGCTAGCACCAAGCATAATGTGCAAGACAATACTTGTTGAGTCAATACTTATTCTGTAATTATAGCAGTAAAATAGTCTTAGTTGTAAATTATTAACAACTGTCTCAATCATCTTTATGAATTGTCTTAGTTTTGGTAATTAAAATATCTGAGTTCAGCTGAAATATACACACTTAAATTTGAAAAAAAAAAGTTAAGATGTTCACCTAGATTATAGATTAGGTTAATGTAAAGGCAGTTATCTGTTACTTTCTTCCTTAAAACAGATTTTACTTAGTTCTTACTGAATAGCAGATCAGATGATGAGTATTTTTGTGGGGTTGAAGAAAAAATATCTACTGGGAAAATTTAATCCACACAGATAGAGTTCTATCTGTATATATTTTTAAACTTATACAAAGATAATAATGTAATATGGATGTTTAATATAAAACTGGAAGACTATAATAGATAATTATAACTCCAGTGGAGAGTGTCAATGAAAGTGGTTAACATGCATGAGTTTGTATAGAAATAATAACTATATAGTCATAAATGGAAAATAATAGCTTTTCAAAGAACATTAAACAACTGAATAATTATCTGCATAATTGGAAAACACTTTAAATTCAATAAATTCTAAATAAAATACTTTAAACACATGTATATGTTTAAACACCTTTTAAATACAAATTTAACTTTGACATCTAATCTTAAAATATCTTTAGAAAATTATTGAAATGAACTGGTAATTGTACGGAAGTCTTTAAATTTGTGCCAGAACAATCAGAAGAAGTTGCACATTCCAACTTACTGAAATGAAGAACAAAGAAGGAATTAGGTTTCAAGTAGATAGAAAATGAAATAATAGGAAGATATTAAGTAGATACTATATTCTTTACACCTGACATTTCTAACATAATCAATTTTTATGATGTCTATCTCAGGTACTTAATAAATTGTCTGCATGATTTGATCCTTGTTTTCAGTAAATTTAGCATATTTCCATTTACTTTTATACAAAAATGTTAGGTTGCTTTAAGATACCACAGTGCTCTAAGAGATATTAAGTGGAACAAACTAGAGACCACAGCGAATCCTCCTTTAGCATAATTTAGACTTTCACTGTTAAGGTCCAGAAATACATAATTAGAACTTCACTTCTTAAGTTTGTGAAAAACCATTTCATGTTGAGGTAATAACATACCAGTTTTCCCCTCTTAAATTCACTAAACCAACTTCCTGGTTTCTCCTTTGGCCATGATGAAATTCTTACCTGTTGTAAAGGAATAGAAAAGTTAGTAAGTAGGTGAAAATTTGCAATATAAACAGTATTTTATATACATATAATTCATTTTAGTAAGACTGAGAAAATAAGGAGTTCTTAAAATCATTTTAAAATGATACAAATTAGATTATACAAAATGAGATAAAGAGAAAATTTGAGATAGATCCTGTAAATTCTATGCAGTGAAGATTGAGCCTTTTTGTTCTCTTCATTGGCTCTAAAGGAAAAAGGGAAAGATCACCTGGTAAAGGCATACTAAGGGTTGCAGGGGACATTGGTGGAACACTCAGAAACCCTTTGCAAAGGAAATCCTCAAACTGTCAGTCAGCGTCATCAAGCAAGGCAGGTACCATCTTCACTCCATAGCCAAGGAACATGTTTGAAAGTATTTAGACAGTAGCTAAGGAGAGATGCTATGTGAAAGGCATTGACTGGAAACAACCCGAATCATTCCCTGCTGGTTAGAATATTTAGAATCTTTTATAGATCTGCATTTATTATGCTGCTTTGTGAAGAACAGCAAAGGTATATAAGTCCTCACAACAGGGAACTTGAGTTATCTGTATAAGAAACGGCATTTTCTGTTTTTCCACATTTCTCTGGAGGCTAGAGTAGCTTTACTGTGCTTCATCACATGCCAAGTAGGGTTGGGAGATGGAAGTTGTTTTTTCTCCTGCCCTTACTACCCACTCTTTACTCAGAAACTTAATTTTTCTCCCAAAACCATTAGTCACACATAAAGCTACTTGTTTTGCCTTAAGGAGTTTCTATGCCTCTATTGTCCACACCATTTACTAGGAAGAATGAGATTTATTACATGAATACCAATAAAGACAAAATGTCCCACTGATAAAATGTTTGGAGAATATTTTATGCTTGTGAATAAACTTTCTTTACATTAATAATTTGCATTTAGCTTTGAAGATAGAATTCAGTATACTGGTAATACTGTTAGGTAAAAATTAAATAATTTGTTTAAAGGAGCTAAATATTTAAAAAACATGTAAGTACAGAAAAGACTCTTGTATATAAAAGATTAATTCTTTATAAAATTAGATATTTTGGGTATAATATGCAGCTGTGAGGTCTATGATGTGGTAATTGGGCAGAAGAACACTATACAGGCACTAAAATTTGAGATTCAGCTGTGCTGTGTCATGGAAAGCCATAGAATTTTAGAGAGCAAGCAGGTGCAGAAAGAATACATCTGGGTAAAAAATAAAGAGGAGAAGTATTTGTTAACTCTGTGCATCAATTTGGTGCTTATTCATGTTTATGCAAATGAACTGCTCTAATTATTCTGTAAGAAAAGCAGATAAATGAAAATATGACAGTATAATTTTCCTGTTTAGTTCAATATTGCAAAACATGGCAGGAACTGTCAACATTCACCACCAAAACAGATTGGTACTTACTCCCTCAGATTTTTTGTCTGGATAAATGCAAGTCTCACCACCAGATGTGAAATTACAGTAAACTTTGAAGGAATCTCCTGAGCAACCTTGGTTAGGATCAATCCAATATTCACCTAGAAGGTAGCAAAAAATATGTCATATAAAAATACATTGACATCATTGTTGAATGCATTAGATATCAAATTTTGTTAGAAAGAGAAATAGGAAAAATACATGTTAATAGATCTTTTCCCTTTTAAGCTTTTGGGCATATTGGGGTATGTTTTTTAATAGACAGTGATACTTTCTCTTGTCTGCCTCAAAGCTTTGCAGATGCCCCATATATTCTACCTGGAATACCTTTTTAAAATTCTTATCATGCCTATCACTTTTTGGTTTCAGCTTAAATATCATCTTCTCAAATATTAACATTTCATTTATCCCTGTGTAATAAATTTCATGCATATTGAAATAAGACATACTTGACTCCAAATCTCATAAGCATTATTTACTACTTAAGTAATCTGAGTAGTATAATCAATATATTTTCTTCCTAGTTTATTCATTCGTAACAATGGAGGGGATATCGGATCTACTTAGCCTCAGGGATCATACCTTTGCCTTATTTTATATATAAAAAAAACTTCTTGCAATAAATGTACTCTCTCTTTGAAGGGGGTCCTAAGAAGGACTACTTTATATATTTTAATGCAGCCTGCTATTAATGTTATTGCTGAAATGTTGCAGAACACATTTTATTATGTGAATAATCATCACCATTCATTTGGTGTTATGTGAGTAAGCATTGAAAATGGAGTAGCAAAGTTATTCTTTAGATAACTGACAATATGGTTTTAGTTAACAAGAGTTACTAGGAGTCAAAAGTGATATACATGTAAACATTACTTTGCTTCCTTCTGTTGGTGCTCAGAAAATGATACCCCAAAGTGAAAGCCTATGAAGCAGTTTTTCTCTGACCTCTGCCCTCCTGTCTCTCATCCCTCATTCTCCCCTGAGGCAAGTCATAGAAATTAGAATCCCTCCTCCCCAAAGTGGGTCATAGAAAGCCAGTTATAAAACCTAAACACATTACTGTTAATTTTTCTGCAAAGCCAGCTATAAAACCTAAACACATTACTCTAACTGTTACAGTAGGTAGTCAGTCAGACATAAACAGGGAAGGAGAGTCCCACCAACCTCACCAGGAATGTCAGGCGATCATCAGATGAAGGTCAGGCAGTTGTTAAACTGTCTCGCTAAAATAATAATTGGTTGCAGCTGGTGCCAGGGAATGGCCGTCTCCCTTTCCCTCATAGAAAACACCTGAAACTGGTGACCAGCAGCTTCTTTATATGATCTCAGGAGGTAGGCTAGTGGGCTCAGCATGTGCACTAAGATGCAAATGGTTGGAGTTTGACTGGTAGATAACTTTCCTCTGGGAACACTCAACCGGTAAGGGAAAAATGCCTCAAGTGAGCATACGCACAACTCCAGTGAACACAATGTGTGTGTGACCCCTCCAAAGTGCTGACAGCCCACTGCACTTGCAGACAGCCCACCCCAAGGGAAAATCAGGGGAGAAGAGATGCAAACCTCAGAAACATGCCAATATAGAAAACCCCAAGTCAAAGGTCAAACCACTCACTTGAATCCCTCAAGACGACTGCTTGACCCTCTTCCAAGTGCACTTTCTTTCATTCCTGTTCTAAAACTTTTTAATAAACTTTCACTCCTACCACCCTTAGTATGGCATATGGATTTGCCACTGCTAACATAACCTTTACCCACCTTTCTGTGTAACAGTTGGCCATAAAGAAATTAAAACCTTTATTCCAGAGGGGTTCTACCCTATACTTGGGAGGATGGAATGCTACAATACAGAGGCCAGAGAGAATCTGAACAGAAGGTCTTACTAGGTTTCCCTGCTCAGATTAGTACCATTAGCTCATACCCTTTTTTTATCCAATATTATATTGCATTTCTACACAGCTGTCCCTGCCTTATCGAACCTAAGCATAAAATCAGAAGCTTCCTCTGTATCTTTGCAGCTTGAATCTGAAGACTCTTATGTCATGTTAAACTATAATCAAATACATTTTAAATACTTTTCTCTTGTTAACCTTCTTTTTTCTTATATAGGGGTGGCAGCTTTGACCTTTATACTGAGAAGGAAAGGAATCAAATTCTTTCTACCTTTATACTTCCAACTGTTTTTCATCCTGCCACTTCATTTTAAATATTTGAATTACATAAGTCCACTGGTTATGAACTTTTAATATTTTAAAAGCTCAAATTGCTTATCTTGGTGCTGGAACTCTAAAAAATGCAATATCAACCTGCTTTATCTTCTGCTACTACTACTACTCTGCTATACATAAAACAGGACCAAGTAAATTATTATAACTCAACATCGCATTTAATATATTTTTAACAAAAAACATCTACACAATTTTTCAGATATAACATTAATAATACTACTCATGTCTGAAACAAATTAGAATTCCCAGGAAAAAAAAATACAAGGAAATAAAAAAATCATCTAAGATTTTACCAAGTAGAGATAACCACTGTAAATCTTTGATATTTCTTATATGGTTTTTAGGAGTATATAACATTGAATTATCTGAATCATCTAAATCCTTTGCTTAAATAATACCAGTTAAAAGTAAATCTCCTTATAAATCACTAAACTAAATGTATCTTTTTCAGATAAACATATTACAAACATGAAGATGTCAGATACCAGTTTGTATAGGAATACTAATAATTACCTGTGTTTTACCTTTAACAGGTGTGCTTAAGATTAGAAGATTTTTGTGACATCCTTTTTTTATGCCGGCTGTTTTTGAACTACACTGAATTTTTCTATCTGCATTGAGTTACTTAGATCACAGTTATAACTGTCATTATATGACTGGTAGTGCAAAACAATATTTTCTGCTGAGTAAAGGGGAGACAAAATAGTTCAACATAAAGCGGGAAATTTAAAAATCAGATGAAGATCTGCCCCTTGCTACTTGAATAATTGTATGAGTTTAGTCAACTAACTTAGCATACCTGAAACTCTTTCTCTGACCAATAGGTATATAAAGATTTTGTCAAAGAGTTGGTATGATAAATTATCCTAATTGTTATTAGTGAGTAAGCTATTCACAGTTGTTTGGAATATCTGTGGATGAGTTAAAGATAAATTTTTGCTCCAAGCTATCCAAATTCTTAAATATTCGGTGCACCAAATCATTGCTAAACTGATAGATCAAATATACATCAGTTATGCTATTTACACATATCCATATTATTCATACTAATCTAAAATACTAATCATATTAATGTAAGTATTCACATTAACATGAAGTTAGTAATCATCATATTACAATATACACATGTGTGTATACACAATATCTATTCTGTGATAGTTATTACAAGCAAAGTACATTTGTGTTAGCTCTAAACATCCAACAATGATCTTGTCATAGTTTAATAAAACCTTATTTAACAGACAAGGATTTTCCAAAGTAACTCTTGATTTATACAGTATAAATGATTTTTTCTGTCTAGAAGAGAATTAATAACTGTTTCATTTTATTTAGAGACTGTATTAAACATTTAACTAGAATAAACGAGCTGACAATGCACCTCAGAAACTCAGAGGCTTGGTACATTTGCTTTGTCATGTATTATTAACATACCATCTGGGAAGTCAGGATGGCTAAGTTGCAGGTCTTTACAAGTTCGGGCTGGATTGGTCTGAGTACCCATAGGAAATTTCATATGCTCTATGTCTTGTTTCAGGGAATTGAGGGAACCAAATATTTCTTCCATTCCATCTGAGTAATCAAGAATATTATCATCTGCATCTGCTTGCATGCCTTCAGTATGTCTTCTCGTTTTTTTGGAGGACAATATTGGTAAAGGCTGAATGACTTCACCAGGTGGACCCTGTAAAGAAGGTAATATGAGTGCAATTGTTTCATAAGGTGGAATATTCTGCAGATACTAATTATTACTGGTTATGTTTTTGTTGTAAGAAATTAGAGTTGGTTTAACTTTTCAGTAGCTACAAAATTTATGTTATAGGATAAGTTTATAAATATATAAATGTCATAGATTCTTCCATGATGAACTTGGTGGAAATACTGAGGTAGGTGAATAAGTTAGATGACTTCTTGCCCTTTATGTACACAATAATATAGCACAGATTTGTGTAGATATGTTATATATGTTAGTCTCTTGTTTATTAATTAGTCATCATTTATATGCCCTAACTCTACAACTAGATTGTAAAGTCTCTGAGGATTAGAACAGCACTTTAAAGCTACTGCGCTCTTAACTGTCTATTTGATAATTTATATTATAAAACATTAAACATTAAAAAATATGTACACATTAGTTTGCTTCAAATATGTGTGACTTAAATCATTATAAATGAACAAACTTAAAATAAATGCAACCAGACTTGAATTTACATTGTGAGCAGAGCTGTACCAAATAGTTATCATGTTGTCATGGGTTGAATTGGATCCCATGACAATTTGTAATGTTGAAGTCCTAATTCTCAGTATCTCAGAATGTAATCCCATTTGGAAATACAGTCACTGAAAATATGATTAGCTAACATAATGTCACTAGAGTGGGCCCTAATCCAACGTAAGCGATATTCTTATAAAAAGGAGAAGTTTAAACACAGATACACCCAAAGAGGGAAGATAATGTGAAGAGACAGGGAAAAGACAGCCACCACAAGCCAAGAAGAGAAGTGCAGAACAGATCCTTCCGCCATGGACCTCAGAAGGAACCAACACTATCGACACCTTGATCTAGGACTTCTAGCTTCCAACACTGGGAGACAATACATTTCTGTTGTTTGAGCCACCAACTCTGTGGTACTTTGCTATGGTAGCCCTAGCAAACTAGTATACATATAGTTGGAAAGATTTTAGCTCAAGAAAGAAGAATAACATTTCTTTCACATGGATCTATATTTTAATTCTACCATTCAATGAGTTATGTGAAGCCTAGAACATTTTAGTATTAATAAGTGGTAGCTATTACTATTGCTTTTATTAGTATCCTTATATATGCACTAGGAAAAAATGTGAGGCATCTGAATTTTTGTCATTATTCTTAGAGTCAAGCATAAATGTATCTTCATGGCATAAAATAAGTTGGTTTCAGTAATGTGACAAAATAGTATATGATTCTCTTGAAAAATTAATACAAACAAGGCTATAATATATAATTAGGGTATTTATATTTGAAGAGTGAAATCAATTAACATTTAAGTCATGGCATGTAGACTTGATTATGTAAATGAGATAATGTTTCCTATAAAATCAGCACTTTTGACAGAATGTGTTTTTTGTCCATCTTATAAATTCAGAGAAATCATTGGCAGCTTCCAGATGCGAATTATCAGAACATCACTCTTGTTAACATGTACTTACCGGAGGCCCAGGAGGCCCTGGAAGACCACTGTCACCTTTCTGGCCAGCGGGTCCCTGTTAGAAAGAAGAGAGAGGACATAAATAAAGAAGAGGCAATTAAATAGGTTTCAACGAAAAATTAAATTGTCAAAGGGAAAAGTACTTACAGTAGAGCCTTTGTTACCCTTTGGGCCTTGAGGACCCTAGAAAATGCAAAGGCAAAAGTACAGATAAAAATCTGGAGCATTTGTGTCTCTTTGTTATATTTGTAACTTAACCCTACCTTATAAAGTTATTTTGTCTTGTACTTACCGGTAAGCCTGGAGGACCAGGTGGACCTAAGGGACCAGCAGGACCAGGAATTCCCTAGAGAGAGAATCAGCCAATGTAAAGGATTTCCTCAGCTATTTCATTTTCATGTTTTCATAACTTTTCAACATTTTCATAACAGCATACACTGTAAAATTTAGAGTATGCAAAATATTTATGAATGGCTTAAATATTTTCCATGGTGAATCAAAATTAACTTGTGCAAAATAATCGGAATTTTCCTATGTTGCTACAATATCAATGAGGTTTTTCTTTTAAATCTATGTGTGTATATGTGTATATTCCTTTATCCCTCAGAATATGATTTACAGGTGATGGGAATTTAGTACATGTTTGTTTAAATAATACTCAACTGTAATTTTTATGGTTTCTAACTTAAATATTGTAAAATTTAGTTACCCTAGGGCTGAATAAAATTATCTTTTTAAGAACATTACTGACTTAAACAAATTAGAATTAAGACACTCTAAATTCTTTCTTTGATCATACTTAAAGGACTGTGTGTGTGTGTGTGTGTGTGTGTGTGTGTGTGTATTATTGGAAATGAGTAGAAAAAATAACCTGTAGTTTTACTCACCCCATCCCCTTTTGCTCCTGGAGATCCTTGAGTTCCAGGGAGCCCTCGGTCACCTTTTTCCCCTTGTTCTCCTGGAGGACCAATCAGGCCAATTAAACCAGGATGTCCCTTTGAAAGGCAGAGAAAAAAGTTAATAACATGTGCATTACTATCTTCATAAAATTTTAGTTATAAAATATTTACACATTACATTTCTAAAGCATAAAAATGAACAATGCTGATAAAACAACATTAAAATAACCCTTCTGAATGAAATATACAGTTAAAAATCTCCTTCTCATCACCTAACTGGATCTTTTACTGCTTACTTTAAGTGAGGGCTTTATTAAGCATTGGAAGTAATACAAAACAAAATGCTTTCTAAAAATATCATTTTAAGTGCTCCATTTGAGGAATCTCTCAACCAATAATGACCATCTATAATATTAGTTGAATAAATAACAGAAAACTCATTATTTTAATAAGCATCTCATTTAATATGAAATAATTTCTATTCTTCAGAGACTCTGCAGTCTTTAAAGGGCATTTGAAGATTTAAAAATAATATAAACAATAACAATACCATTTTTAAAAAGGCTCATTTCTCTAAGTACTTGGTGCAACTCAGCATAAATTATAGGAGATCAAATTAGTATTTGAAAGATATTTCTAGTTTAACATTTTATTTTCACATTTAAAACATAAAATAGATATTTTGTTATTCAGTCTGTTTATTTTCTGAATAGTTATTTTAGTATAACCATATGCTTTCTCCATATGGTTGCTATAATGGAAACTTGAGAAGATATAGCACTGAATTCTGGCACATTTTTCACTATTTGCATATTTTCTCCCCTCTAAATACATTCTGGGAAACTAAGGATTGAAGCTTTTTTCAGGGTTAGAAGATTGAAGATAGGCTTTGACATTTTCTTTTGGATGATTTTAATCTGCAAAAGCAGGGTTATCTAGTATATTAAAAGTGTATTCTTTTATCAATAACACATTCTTTTATGTCTCACCTTTTCACCCTGGAGCAGGGGTCACCTTTGAGACCAGGTAAAGCCAGGAGGTCCTAAATTAAAAAAAAAAAAAAAAAAAAAAAAAACATAGAGTAGGTATGAATTAAAGAATCCTATGGACTTATCACAGACTCTAGTTTGGTTTTGAAAATACGGAGTTGAAAATAGTAATAATTAATGTTGCTTTATTTTAAGGCTCTAAGTAAGTTAAATATTTAAATGCTATCGGTTTAAATGGTAACCATAATAATTGATTAATTTTTGATTAATAACGTGAAGTTAGGGAAATAGAACATGGTTATATGGGGTTTCAGTAAGAAGAAAGTGTCCAGTTTTAAGTACATGTTTTAGAAGGGTCCAAATATATATCCAGTCAGTAAAACATTTTATGTTACACAAATTAAAATAAATTAAAGTTATAATATTTTTAGTACAATTTTTGAAACAAACTCAATAACTTTGACAGTCAATAGATCTTTGATAACCACAGGAAAAAATTTAGACAAAATTTTAATACACTGTTTGGTTTTGTATTTTAAATAATAATCTTTTGTATATGTTAGAATGGTTGCCTAATATTCTATAGAAAAAGAAGATAAGTCCTATATATACTAAATTAAAACATGGAATTCTGTAATTCTTCTAGGCCATGGCCAATTATCTGAATTCTGATCTCAATTCTTATTCTTTGTTCTCTTGAAATTAGATATCTGTCACTATGATTACTGGAGAGAGACATATATTAAGAATACTTAATAATTCCAATAAAATATTGCATGTATATTACTCATGAAGAAGTTAGAGATCATGACTACTAATTTCTCTAAGCTAAACTATACAACGTTACAAATACATCAAGATGGTACTTTCAGCTGTAATTTCTAAATTGTACCTCATATCTAAATGATTTATGAAATTAAAGAAATTTATTTTTTATATAAATATACTTCCATTTCAATAATTTAACTTTTTTAATAGTCCCAGACTAAGACATTTATCTTTTTAACTTATATTTCTATGAAAATTATGGCATCACTTTAGCAACTAACTCTTTGTCCTGCCTTCCAACCAAAAACATTTTCATACTGATGACTTTCGAACAAACTGCTTTATCTACAAATTGTTGTACTCTAGCCCAGGCACAATGGCTCACACCTGTAATCCTAGCAGTTTGAGAGCCTGAGGTGGGAGGGTCGCTTGAACCTAGGAGTTTGCAACCAGCCTGGGTAACATAGCGAGACATTTTGTCTCCAAAAAAAAAAAAAAAAAAAAAAAAAAGCAAAAACTAGAATTGGTGGTGTACACCTGCTGTCCTAGCTAATTGAGAGGCTAAGGCAGGAGGGTCACCTGAACCCATGAGTTTGAGGCTTCAGTGAGCTATGATCACAGATCACACCACTGCACTCCAGCATGGGTGACAGAGAACACCCTGTTGCTAGAAAAAGTAAACAAAACAAAAAAACACACCACACTAACAAACCAAATTGTTGTACTACAATTTTGAAGACAACACAAAATAAAGTCCTTGTTGTGAAAGTATACAAGTGAAACTACGCAGGCAACAGATGCTGTTGGAAGTGAAACTGAGGCTAAAAAAACCGATTTATATGTGACTCATGAAATTAGGGCCACGATAACCTAGATATGTCACTACTGCTTGCCACAAGTAAGGCACCCAGCAACAAAAGCAAACCGTTCATACGGTTTCTCTATGAATTAGAATTATTTTGATAGAATTGAATTATCTCAATTATAATTTCAGTAATAATTTTCATCATGGCTCTATGACAGCAAATTGTTTTAACTTTTTACCAACGTACATCATGAGTCACTACTACTATATCTTCTACAAGGTTACCATGAGTAATATTTTCCTCTATCTGGAAACACTCTATTTCTTCAGTGTAAAAAAGCACATTATATCCTGGTCCATAATTTTTGTGAATTTAAAGCATTAAGAACTACGGATCTGATCCAAGCAGTGTGATGAACTAGGAAAAGTATGGGTTCAGAATAGGATAAGTCTGGCATAGAAACCAAACTCTCTTCTTAGCTACTTAAATTAATTGGACAAATAGAGCTTCAGTTTTCTCATCTACAAGCTGGGGACTACAATTCCTATCTCATAGAGCTGGTACATGAATCAGGATGGGCCTCCCTATTCCTTAGTTTCTGAAACCTGCTTCTCAAACTGAAACTGTGAATATCAGGAAAGAGCAGGAATAGTGTTAATATAAATTAGCACTTGTGTAACAATGGTATTTTGGACTATTATTAGATATATTTATGTTTTCAAATTCAGTTAATTCTCTAAGTATTAAAGTGGACAATTTCCCTATATTATTCAATTAACAACAGACAAAAGTTATTTTCAAACAAGCACATGCAGTTTTAAGTGTGGATATACTTAATAATAATCTTCTAATAAGGAGAAAATTACTAATCCTCAGAGTCAAATTTATATGAGTTTAGTTACATTCTCTTTTATATAAGAATAAACAATCATCCCGCCCTGTTAAATCTCAGATAAAAAGATCACAAAGAAACTAGCAAATTCATTTTTGAGTATACAGTGATCTCCCCATTATCTGGCACTTTGCTCGCCACAGTGAAAACTGTATAAACAGTGGAGCATAATACAAATTTGAATTATTATCATTAGTTTTAGATATGCTACAGATAAATACCTGTCAACTTTTTCATCCCATTCTAACAGAAAAAACTAAAATGGCAAAAAAAGAACTACTAGTGATTCTAATTGCTCAAGCTTAATGAAAAATATATTAGACATTATTTGTGTTTTGAATGCATTAAAAATCCTTTCCATAAATATTATCCATGAAGAAGTTAGAGATAATGAGTACTAACTTCTCTAAGCTAATAATCTCTCACAACATTACAAACTACATCTAAAGATGAATTTGCCATATAAAATCAGTTTTTATTTTCATCAGCTGGAAATAGAAATTGGTATGATATTGAGAGCAGTTATAAATAACCCTCTGAACCTGAAACAGATCAAAAACATCAACTCTGCATATAAAAATGTTATTCTAACTATACATATTTTCTATTTTTCTCTTTCAGATACTGTAAATTGAAAACCCCCAGGGAAATACATAATTCATAAGTAATAAAGTGAAAAGGAAAACAGGGATGATACATTCGTAAGTGTCTAGAATACACAAGCAAACATTTTCCCCTGCAGTATTATGCTTTCTGGAATATTTGCTTTGATCTGCATTTCAAAACTCTAGTTCATTGAAATTTAAAGAAACTGCAGATACTACACTTTATTTAAAAGACTAAATTGTGGAATAATATTTAATCCGGTGAAAACCAAACGTTTTGTTATTTAAACCTTTTAATCATTATGGAATGCTACCCATATCCCCTTGTCTACAAATAAGTTAAATGTAGCATTAAAGAAATAAACTCGAATTCAGTATCCCATCCTATCTTTTAAGTTTTTATTGTTTAAAAAATAATACTATCAGATATTTATCATTTTATTATCGAAAGCAGAAATGTGTGATAATACTAAATAATCTTGTTTGAACATAAATGCTAAATAATTTTTCAGTTGCATTAAAACAGATAGAGTCTTAAAAGAATATGAAACAAAACAAAATAAAAGCTTAAAGCCAAGACATGTTAATTCTGACTTCAAAAAATCAAATACATTTTAATTTTTAGAGTAACTAAATTATTTCAGTTTTGATTTTGTATCAGAGGGTAGAATTTAGACATCATCATTCTTCTCTTTAAAATACTCAATTGGTGAGGCATGGTGGCTCAAGCCTGTAATCCCGCACTTTGGGAGACAGAGGGGCATGGATTGCTTGAGCCCAGGAGTTCAAGACCAGCCTGGGCAACTGTCAAAACCCTACCTGTACTAAAAATGCCAAAAATTAGCCTGGTGTAGTGGTACAGGCCTGTAGTCCCAGCTAATCAGGAGGCTGAGGTGGGAGGATCACCTAAGCCTAGGACAAGGTTGTAGTGACTCGTGATTGTGCCATGGCACTCCAGACCCAGTGACAGAGTGAGACTCTGTCTCAATAAATAAATAAATAAATAAATAAAAATGAAACATTCAGTCTTATTCCCATTTAATGTTGGTTGACTACTAAAATAGCAGTATAATTCAACCAATACAAAATTCTATTGAAATTTTTAAAAATCCTTTAAGATACCCTAATACAATTATATTATACTGACTAACAGAGTCCCACTTAAAAAAATAAACTCGAATAGAATTATTTATAGAGGCTCATCATCATCCTTAGCTTTTGATTAGCTTCCATATGTGCTATTTATCTTTTTTGTTTTTGAGACGGAGTCTCACTCAGTTGCCAGGTGTAATGGTGTGATCTTGGCTCACTGCAACCTCCGCCTCCCGGCTTCAAGCTGTTCTCCCGCCTCAGCCTCCCGAGTAGCTGGAATTACAGGCGTGAGCCACCATGCCCAGCCCGTATGTGCTATTTGTCAATCTTCAATTCTATACGGTGATCTAAGTACACATTTGTAGTGTGTGTGTGTGTGTGTACGCCTATACACATATACAAATGTAAATATATGTTGAATTCATGTTTATAAACAAGTTTTTTACCATGTGAAATATGTACTTTTTAAAGTAAAAAATAAATATTATATCATATCTGACTCTAGTAGAGCTGATAGCATAGTGTGGGCAGACACCAAGCAGAAATCATTTTAAGAGTCTATAAAATTAGTTTTTGTATTCTATTCCAAAGAATTTCATATCCAGAAACTTCCTATAAAATTGTTAAACTTGTCTCTGTGGGTAATGGATGCTCTGTTAGATATTTCAATTGTCTAAATAGGCAGCTGCCAATCTGGAGAGATGAAAGTAGGTAAGTTGTACTTACTGAACAGCTAAGTTGTATTTAAAAGTTGGGGAAAAGGGGAATGTCTTGGTAGCTTTATCTCACCAGTAGAAACAATACAGTAGGTAGTTACAGGCAGCTTCTAGAAGGGGAAAAGAGACCCAATAGGTACTTGTGGAAATCCAGAGATAAGCAAATTGAAGCCTGTGTAGATTTGGATATGGGTGTGAATATATGTTATAATGAGGAAAAAAATCATCATGGAGAAAGTATTATTATTATAGCTTTCACACAGATTAATTCAGAGATTAATAGAAACCTCTATGAATTTCCAAATTTCTGTTAGTCTCACAGCCACTGTGTCATCCACACTTAAACCTCTCTGTTCCTTCTTTAATAATCATATCATGTTTCTAAACAGGGACGGGTCCCTAAAGGAAATGACATTTAAAAGTTCCGACTCTGTGTATATCTAGTATTCTCTGTTTGAGTTTATCATAGTACTTAATATGCTAACACTCTAACTTTTGTACAAAATACAAGGTATTTTGTATAAGTATAATTGTATTTGATCTCTTCCATTTGCTTTAATAGTCAACAACTTTTGCATAAGGTTTATTGATGATACACATCATGAATGAAGTTGAATTTAGTTACTTTCCACTAAGAATATAAAATTGATTGTTTTTCAAAATATTTATCATTATTTCATTATTTCATTTATCATTATATCATTATTTCACTCATTTAGTGATTCTTGATTTGGTGCTACTCATGCTAATTGGTGACATAAAAGTGATTTACAAGCAATTCATTTAATTAACCTAAGAACCGCATGTGGTAGAAGATATCCATATCCCAATTTAACTCATTTAAACTCATTTAAACTTTAGAAATATCATCGGATAGAGGCTAGCAATATTCCCATTTTATAAATGGAATATATAAATGAAGAATCTATAA
>NW_016825956.1:485465-488532 GCF_001698545.2 Rhinopithecus bieti
AATATATATATATAAATGAAGAACTTAAAGCTAAAAAAAAAAAAAAAAGTAATGTTCCTAAAGTCATCCACCAAGTAAGTTGTAGTGCTTGTTTCTGAACTCGAGAGTTTGGCTCTAGAGTCGATAACCTTAACTAGTAACCATAATAAGCTACTTCTTATTCTGATTTAAAAATTACCTACTAAAATAGATCTTAGTTGATTTGAAAGGCTCATTGAATTGCCATAAACGGCATTTTGAAGATGATTTCTCTGCCCGTCCTCACCTCACGAAGAGTAAGTAGCATTTTCATTGAGATTAGACATCACAAATCAAGACTAACTAAAGCTATGAAAAAAAACTACACATTCTATTCACATCGTAAGTACTCTCCATAAAACAAGCAGTCAGAATGGAATGTGCCCACGCAGCCCACTTCTGATGCTTATAATTCCGCTTTACCTAAAGGATTTGGAAATTATTCTGTCCTCTTGCACTGTAAACTCACATTTATTTAAGAGTCAAAAATACAAAAGTTTGTATGCCGAATCAGGTGGTATGCCAGAAGGTTTTATTTTTAATATTAGCTGAAGGAAATCCCCAGCATGGTGCTTTTTATTTCATCTGCAGAAAGGTCAAAATATTTACTGGAAAATCTGAAATAACAAGAAAAAAATCTCTGGCAAATTTTAGAGTGACATTAAGGCAAGGTATTTTTTTTTTCCTTCCAGGCTCTGACTCTGGGCAGTTATGAGTTTATCATATCTAATGAGAATATTCCTAAGTAATGATACAGATGTAGAGCTGATGCTGCTTCAACCAGGGCCCTTTTCGTAAGCTGATGAGGTAATGGGCAGCACTGATCATCTCCTGCTTGAAATCTACCAAAATTTGATAACTTTTATCTAGTTACTAAACAAGGGATCTTTAAATTCTTCAGTGAAAGTTTAAATAATCTCTTTAAAACTTATGAAATATTTGGTAGGTATGCTAGAGGAAATTGCTGTGGCATCTTTGTTGAAAGGAATAACCAAAATTCTTCCTGAATGAATTATGAATCCCAGTTGTGATGGCTTTGTGCATATGTTTCTGTCTCTGAGATAATTAATATATTTATGATAAGAGGCATTTGAATAAATTTTAAAATATATAGAAGGACTTGACTAAACTAATACTCATCACACATACAGAGGGCTATATGTACGTTTGCCATTTTGATTAATCGCTTCACACTTAACTATTACTGGATAATGACACTCAAAAATCTCTACCATAAGAAATCTATACATAAAGCAAATAAGTCACCTAGTAAGGAATTATTTTAAAGGGCAAGTCTTTTGTTCTCACTTTCTGCCCAAATTTGTATCAAAAATAGCTTTGGATCCTATAATAAACTCCATCTATGAATAATATCCCAGTCAACAATATGCTGTATTGCATTTCTCAAGCATGTTGTTTGCACACAGACTTAATGATAGTGACCAAACTTCACTGTTACAGTAGCCATATCTTTTTTTCACTGAGTTTTATTGTTTTATATTTCAGCCTGTATGACTCACGAAGAGAACAATTTATTTTGTCAAAGAATCACTCTATGCTGGTGCCAGCATACTTTTTAAAGTTAAATGCCAGGAAAATAAGTGTAACTGCAAGTGTTTTAGGGAACTATCCAGACTAGGAAAAGCACTGGCTGGATCATTAGTGGCATTTCATTCAGAGTGGAAATATTTTTTTTCATCCAAAGTGCATAAGAAAGAAATAAATCTTCTGATCAAGTGGTTTATTTTCCATATACCTATCAGTTAGGATTACTTTCCTCTAAGACAAAATAATATACTTCTTGGACTATTAGAAAAAATACAAACCTATTTATAAGCTAAAATGTCAAAAATTCTAGCTAATAGACAATTTTATTTTAGAAATTCTCACTATTTAAATGACTGAAAAGATCTTACTCACCATAGGACCTGGTGGTCCATCTTGGCCTGCAGCTCCAGGGAGACCTTGTTCTCCCTAGAGAAAATAAAATGATTTTAAAATTAATAAAAGAATACATATTTATTTCTTTATTTTAAATTTTAGAAATATGATAAGAAAACAAAGCAAATATCACCCATAATTTCTGCCATATGGAGGACATCTAAAAATATTGTAAATAATTTTGTGCCTTTACTATGCGTATATGTCTATATTCACATACACACAAATATATATATAGATGTATATATAAACACTTCACATCATTGAAATTTTAAAATTTAGTTTTCTATTTTCTCTTTATAAGTCAGTGTTTCACCATGAACTTATTAAATAAATGATATACTTAAATATTTATATAGTATCTGACTTTTTTACATTATATTTATAGAATTCCCACAAAATTATCCATATGATAACTTATGGAATAATGCTAAGATAAGCACCTTCATTCATAATTATTTTAAAATAAAAATGTTACTTTCAAAATAGCATCTTTTTAACACAGATGCTCACCACAGGGCCAGGGATGCCCCGAAGACCTTCTGGACCAGGCTTTCCTGCAGGTCCCTGAGGACCGACTGGGCCGGTTTTTCCAGGAGGACCTTCAGCACCTGCTTCTCCCTGTTAGGGAATAAAATATGGGAGCATATTAACGATGAGAAAAGACTTTTATTATTTTACCAAATGTACTGAAAAAAATATTGATCAGTTTATGCATGACATTTTCAAATATAATGCCTATTATATATAATATATATTACATATATACTATTATTATTTATTTTACCTTTGCGCCTTTTTCACCTTGTCTTCCCTCTGCACCTGCAGCTCCAGGAGGACCCTACAGATATAAGATTTAATGTAAAGTATGTACCACATATAAAAGCAAAGTTAATGAGCACTCGTTTACAAACACTAAAGTTTAATTTGTAACAGATGAATAAATTACAGTTTTCTATCACTATTTGGTTTAAAACATAATAATGAAAATCAAAACCCATTTTATGTACAAACTTCCTCTTAGAATCCTGAAAAATATCACAGATTAAGTATATTACAGATAATCACTTCACATCAATATAAGAAAGCAGTAAAATAAAGTTTTTAA
>NW_016825956.1:488855-512047 GCF_001698545.2 Rhinopithecus bieti
TCCCAAAGTGCTGGGATTACAGGCATGAGCCACCGCGCTCGGCAATCTACTTGTATTCTCATATGTGTTTTAAGAATGGCCCCTTTCTTAATCTTAGAATATGTATATGTTGATGCATTCTTACAGGATCACATAACAACTAAAGAAACACAATATTTTAAATTATGATGGTCAACAGACACAGTATTTTCATTTTTGAGAACTATGCAATTCACATAAATAGGTAAAACGAAAGTGAATATCACTTTTTAAATCCTAATATTGGAAGTAAAATTGAAAAAAACTTACACTTCAGATGCCATCCAAAAGTATGAGTACAGAACTGAAAAATAAACTTAATGATCTCCAAGAAACTGCTTTTTATTTTTTTCCCTAAGACTCTGTTGTTTTTCCATTCATTTACTTTAATTTTCATAATAAATTGTGCTCAAAATCATTAACTGAGATTGGGGTGGTGGTTGCAGAGAGTAGTCATGTTAATTGGTGAGAATAAGGCGAGACAGGAGGAAGACTTTCCCTTTTCAGATGCCATATTAATATTCTAATGGTGAATATATCCCAGCTTTTTATATCATATTTTAAACTGTATATCAATAGCAGTGGATGATGACAGGTTGCTTGAAGGGTACAATAGCATTGCTTCAGTGTTGGATGCACTGAAGGCTCAGGTTTCATCACAATGCAATATCAGTATAGGAAAATTACACTTGCACCCCATGAATATATACAAAAAGTAAAGATGAATAAAATGAATATCAAGCACTTCATCGATTCTATGAACTCCATGGAATTCCATGAACTCATTTTATCTCAGAAAGAGTTAATGATGACATCATTAGTAATTATTTTCTCAATGTCATTCCTATAACTTTATCTATTATTAGACATTCATTGTACCTCAACCCAAAGATAAGAAACGTATAAATTCTATGGGTAATCTCTTAAGGTGGAATCAATATGCTAATAATAATATATACATTAAAACTTCAAAGGACATCTTTCAAATTTCATATTTATACAAAAGGAATTCTGTACTGAACCATGAATTTCAAATTTGTTCTATTGTTAAAATGTTGAGTCAGAAATTATTTTGGTGTGATATTTAAAATAATAACATGCAAAGTAGATACAACAATAATAATGACTAGTATTTTGGAAATAGAAATAATGATATACAATGAAATAATAGCTTTTCCTTATTCAATGATAGTTTTTCCTTAGACTAGTAGCATAATGGTATGTGGCCTTAACCTCAAAAGATTGCATTTACAAACATGAAGTTTATAGTAGAAAAGACTTATCAATGCATGGCTTTTAAAAAAGCAAGCCATCTATTGTCTAAAATCAGAAGGAAAATATCACCTTTATGTCACAGGAGAAAGAAAATCAGAATTAGAAGAGCCTAGAGAATTTCATCATAACTAAACGAAAACACAGCAACTAAATCGTGATTAAAATAAAGGTCTTCTCTTCCCTAAATAATTTCTTCCCTCTGTGAACAAATATCTCTCATAGTAAAATTTTTTATTAAATGACTTTGTTCTGTTCTTTTCTCATTTTCTCAACTTTATTTATTCCTTATGTTTTTTCCAGATGACAACAAAATTAAGAAAATGAGGATGAAAGCAGATATACTTTCCCGAGAGAGTAGTAAGTGTCCTTTAGAGAAAAACTCATGTGTTCCCCAAAAAGCATAGGTTAAAAGCTTAATCCCCAACACAGTGTTGAGAAGTGGGACCCAATAGGAGGTGTTAAGGTCATGAGGGTTCATGAATTGATTAGTAATAAATATAAAAGGGCTGAGGTGGCCAGGCACAGCAGCTCATGCCTGTAATCCCAGCACTTTGGGAGATCAAGGCGGGCAGATCGCCTGAGGTCAGCAGCTTGAGACCAGGTGGGCCACCATAGTGAAACCCCGTCTCTACTAAAAATACAAAAAATTAGCTGGGCCTGGTGGTAGGTGCCTGTAATCCCAGCTACTCGGGAGGCTGAGGCAGGAGAATCGCTTGAACCCAGGAGGCAGAAGTTGCAGTGAGCCGAGATCGCACTATTGCGCTCCAGCTTGGGAAACAAAAGCAAATCTCCATCTCAAAAAAAAAAAAAAAAAAAAAAAAAGGCTGAGGCTGTGATTTTGATATCTTGCTCTTTCTTGTCTGCTCTTTGTCCGTCCACCATGTCACGGCATCACACTGCAACAAGGCCCTTGCAAAATGTGGCCACTCAATCTTGGACGTCCCATCCTTCAGCCAATAAATCTGTGCTTATTATACATTATAGAGTCTGTATTATTCTGTTATAGCAGTACAAAACAAAGACAATGCCTATGGGCAAATTCTTGCCCCAATAATTTATTCCTCATATGTTTGCATAAACGAAGGGGCAAAAACTTAATCTGGTGAGCTCTTGCTGTACTTTCATGAAGTAATGAGTGTTCTTATTGAAAATACCTCATAAAACATAACACACTAAAATAGGGCCTAGTTAATCTCCACCAGTGGTTATTGTTATAACAGATTTTTCTACTCATGAGAACTATTCTTCACATAAAGCATCTAATATAATCTTCTTTCCACTATTCAAGTTTTACAGTATGATTCTGTAATGTAATCATTTTTCCACTCATGTCACAAACATTTAAATATCCCTTCTATTCCAAAATGTGCTATGCATATAAATAACAAATAAAATCAAATCTGAAAGGAATTCACAGAATTTAGTCACAAACACAGATACAAAAATTAACAAATAGAACATTGTAAAATAAACAAAGATGAGATCAGTGTACGAAATAGGTACAATGATCCAGTTTGGCAGTATAAAAGATTTTCCTAAACACCTGGTCTCTGATCTGAATCTTACAGTGTGGGTAGATGAGAGAGGGATGGCTTCTTCTAACACTTTACCTTCTGATCACTCACATGCATGCTTAAAGGAGTAAGAATGGAAAGTACACGATACTCTTTATGGACCTGCTAAGAGTTCACTTAGGCTAGCAGCTAAGCATCTATGCATTTGTCTTGCTATGAGGCAGAATATTAGGGTGCATGATTATGTGGTGACTTGAGAGTTAGGGAGGAAAAAACGGACTTGGAGAAAGGCAGAGACTTGGTATATGGAGATCTTGATTTTTTAATATTAGCAAATAAACTGCCAAGTTTAGTATAAAATTAGCTATTTGGATAAACAAACATTTTGAACATGTTAAATGAACAAGAATTTTGTTTCCCACATTAAAAAATTAGAACAATTTTCCCAAAAGTATTAAAACATTAATAATTAAAATAGTTTAAAAATAAATACATTTGATCAAAAATTTTCAGAACCTTTAATACTCCTCTTGAACTATGAATCTCCTAGAAGGGTATATAATCTCTGCAGTGGTTCCCAAATTAAATGCAGACCTTGTTTTCATAATGACCTTACTTGGAAGGCACAGTTTTGTACCACACAGAAATTTTAAGTGGATTTACAATTTATTTTATTATTACAATGTACTTTCTACCTATACATTTATATAAGAATTTTTCAAGGATTTTGTAAAAGAAAATGTCTGAATTTGAAATTTGAATTAATTCTATATATATTATAATACTTCATATGTGTGCACATATATATATACACACACACATATAAATAGTTTGTGTGTGCATAGTAAGTTAAAACTTCATCTGTCATTATAACCAATTAATAACAACAGTTACCATTTTAGTTTTTTATTGTGAATTTCCCTTTGGCAATATGAGCTGAATTCAAATTTCCATTTAATATGTGCATTTTCAGGTTATAATGCTTAAATTATTTTAGTCAGCTCTAGATTTTTTTTTTCAGTAAAAGGACATGGAACTAGTTAAAATGATAACTTTGGTATTAAAAGTCCATGGCTTATTGAAACAAGCTGTACAAATCTTCCAGTTCCTTAAGGAAATATACATTCATTCTCAAGTATTACAAATGCATGACAGAAAGTACATGTACTACGAATGATAATGTAATTCTCCTACTTGTTTAATAACCATTAGAATTTTCTTTCTCAGTATCACTGCCACTTACAACATTGTGATCAATATTCTGTTAGGAAGTTTTATTATCATATTCATGCGTAAGATTCAATCACAGAAAAAAAGTGGTAATACTTTTGAACACATTTCTTGTCATTGCTACTTCTGACATAAGATATTATAGAAAAAAAATGTGACTTTTGTTATTGTTTCCACAGTGGGAAAGTAAGGATCTGAGAAATGTTAATTTCCACAAAATATACACAAAGCTAATTTAAGATTAACATTTCTAGATGGACTAAAGGGACACAGATCGTAAGGCAATTCTGTATTCAGCCAAACCATGAGCCTGTTGAACAGATATTATCCTACTGCATAGAAATATGTTCTTGCTATTTTCACAAAAGTGGTATTAAATTGATTGCTGCATCAGACATTACTGTCTGCTGACTGAACCCAAAGGTTTGTAGTGACAGTGTTCTCAAATCAGTTTCAATTCATAGAATTCACTCTGCATTATATCCCTCTATTATTAGATGCTTTGTGTTCACCCGTGGTATAGACAAAGTGACCTCACACATGTACAGTGTATAAACAGAGTGATCTCACTTATGTACAGTGCTTTCTTCTTTTTGACACCGTATCTCACTCAGTTGCTCAGGCTGAAGAGCAGTGGCGTGATCTTGGCTCACTGCAGCCTCAAACTCCTGGGCTCAAGCTATCCTCCCACCTCAACCTCTGAGTAGCTGGGACTACAGGCTCATGCCATCACACCTGGCTAATTTTTGTATTTTATTGTAGAGACAGGGTTTCACCATGTTGCCCAGGCTGGTCTCCTACTCCTGAACTCAAGTGATCCTCTTGCCTCAGTCTCTCAAAGTGCTGGGATCATGGGCATAACCAAATACCTCTTACTCAGTTGACTCATAGTTTAATAACTTTATTTTTTCTTAAACCGGTCTTAAATATCTACTGTTCGACAAAAACATTTTATTAAAAAATATATGCAGTTGTCATGAATTTAAATGCTTCTATTTTTGGTAATTGTTATCATAGGAAATACTTAACATACATGTCACATGAATTTGCACCAAGGGATAACCAATTTATATTAGTAGTATAAGTATAAATTTATTTAAAATGACAATATTGTATACTTTGAAAGTGTAGTTAATTATATTCTATATCCTTTTTGTATGTGTATCACCCAGTTAGTTCAGTATTGGTCACCGCTGAACTCAAACACCAAAGCAAAATCAACAATAAACAAAACTAAGTTTACCATGAATTTATTGCTAATGAGCTGTCCTTTCATGTATACAACGAGGACATCAGAAGAAAATATTTTACTCCTTTTTATCTTTTTATTTTATTTAATAAAAGGTTTATTGAGCTTATAAATAATACTACAATTTGAAACCCTTATTCAATGCTTAATAATAACATCCACTGTTTGAGATCCTGACAAATTCAGGCACTAGGCTTTGTGCTTTAAATATACATTTTCTCAATTTCATTTATTCCTCACTTCAGTGTTGTAAATTAGTTATTATGCCCACTTTATAAATGAGAAAACTGAGACTCAAATAAATTAACTTATGCCAAGTCACATTTTTAGGTAGCAAGGATTTGAAACAAGTTCTGTCTGATTCTGATGCAACAGCATTCTGGTCTACTTTTTAGTGAAATTAAGATAAAAGGAGTGTCATTTTATAGGTTGCAAATGATGTTAGTAAATAATTTGGGCTTCAATTTTTGGGTTTGCTTTTTTTTTTTTTTTTTTTTGAGAGAAGGTCTCCCTCTGTTGCTCAGTTTGGAGTACAGTAGAACAGTCATGATTCACTGCAGCCTGGACCTCCCAGGCTCATGCAATCCTTCCACCTCAGCCTCCCAAATAGCTGGAACTACAGGCATGTGCCACCACACCTGGGTAACTTTTTAAAGTTTTTAGAAGATGGGGATCTTACTATGTTGTCTCAAACTCCTGGGCTTAAGCAATACTCCTGCCTAAGTCTCTCAAAGTGCTGGGATTACAGGTGTCAGCCACTGCATTTGACCTGTGTTTCCATTTTTTTCTTTTCTTTTCTTTTTTTTTCAAGCTAAGCCACCTATTTGTTTATGTTGAGGTAGAGCTATTGACTAAATTAACTAGTGTTGTAGGCTGTACATTAATGGTGCAAGCATTAATTGCTAGTGTTAAACCAGAACAAATCATAGTTTTGATAATAAGATTGTTGACATAAAAGTAATTTTTCACACCATTAAAATATATTTTACTCTGGTGAAGAAAATAGATTATTATGTAAAACAGACAGAAGCAATTAAGCATGACAGTTTATCCAAACCTAATATAGAAAACAATTTAACATATTGTGTTAAATGGCTTTCAGTTTCAATTTATTGTTGCCATATTTTAAAAGAGAAAACCCTGCATATTATTGCTCGATTGGACTGACCTAAGGTTCATTTTTCTGTTATATCAAAATGAATGTGAATAACTTTGTAAGCAATGCATAGTCACCATCGTTCTCATGTTATTATTGATTTATGAATACAAGGCCTTCTAATTTTTTTTACAAAGTGATGAGAATGGATTAAAATAGCTCATTATCATTCTATAAATTGCAATTTAAAAAGAGAGGATAGAAGAGTGCTAAAATTTTTATGAGGTTAATTTAAAACAATTTATCAAAAATCAAAGGAAACTCAACTAATGTACTTTCTCATAATGCTATAGAGCACATGCTAGAATGACTCAATATTATATTATTTTAGTCTTTCAATATACAAATGCATTACATATACAGCACAGTATCATTAACTTAGAAGCTTCCTACATACCACTTGTAACAATTGCAATCCAGTTTTATTCCACAGAAGTAACTACCATCCTAAATTTTTGTTAATCATTGGCTTACATTTCTTTATCATGTTTACCACTTATGTTTAAATGCTAAACTTGTCCTTAACAATGTTGCATATTATATACATGAAATAATGTAATCTATCTTTTCCAGGTAAACATTATATACACATACACACACAAGTCATATGTATAAACACACACATATTTATTCTGCTTAATGTTTAACATTAGATTTTGATATTCACCTATGTTATGCATGGATCTGTAGCGCATTCACTTCTATTGCCATACAAAATTTTAGTTTATGAATATACCTCTATTAACTTATCTTGTCTGTAGTTATTATTAACAAGGATAACAAAACATTATTCCTTGAGTCTTTTGGAGCAAAATGTCATCTAGGATATGTGCTTAGAAATGGAATTACCAGATGACAGGAAAAGTTCATGTTACATTCTATTAGGTAACCTACAACTTTTTGCCTAAAGCAGCAGTACCCAGTGACTCACAACAGCCGTGCATAATAATCTTCACTGTTTTTTGAAAACATTCTTCCCAATACTTGGTTTGTCAAAGTACATTTTTGTTAATTAGTGGATGTGATATAGTATCTCAATGTAATTTCTAGTACACACTTTCCTGATTCCTACAAATATTTTCTTTTTTCATGGGGTATTTGTGTCAAATACTTTTTCATGCCATTGGCATATTTTTTCTACTTTTTTTCCTTGCTACTATAATTTGTAAGACATACTTAGATATCCTAACAAATTATTCTATGCATGTTTCCTGTATGTTAGAAATATTTTCTCCTAATCAGGTCTTTTTGTTCCACTGTCTTCTAAGTACTTTGGGTAAATAGGAAATTGTAATAGCAATTTGATACATCAATCTATTCCTTTCTGATTACGCCTGTGTGATCAGAATTTATGACTGGATGTCAAAAATTATTCTCAAATAATTTTTGCTAAAATATTTCAAAGTATACCTTTGACATTTATGATTATAAATCAACTGGAATTGAATTCGGTGAAATAAGCTAGATGAGGTATATTTAATCTTTTTCCATATAGAAAGTCACTTCTCGCAGCAGAATTTTTTCAATAGCCTAGCCACTTTCCATTGATGTGTAATGTCCAGTTACAAATAAGGTTTACATATACCTATGGGTCTTTTCTGGCCATTTTCTTCAATGGACCATTGCCTATACATCTATATTAAAAAACAAGCATAACTTTGCAAATAAATTATCTTAGGGTCTTATTTTCTACCCATCTCATCAATCCACTTAACCATAATTTTATTTTTTTAAGGATTGTTTTATTCCTTTTAATCAGGGGAATTAACCAGGTTGTCTAGTTAGAAATATTGGCAGGAATGAGAATAACATAATTTTCTATTTTGTAATTGTATTTGATATTTATGTCTAAAGAAAAATTTACCAATTGCTTATAATTTCAGAATATCATGTAATCTTTAGTGCTAGATGAGAAAATAATTATTGATTATTGCTATAATTTGGATATTTCTCCCCTCGCAATCCTCATGTTGAAATTTGATTCCAAATCTTGGTGGTAGAACCCAATGGGAGGTGTCTGAGTCATGGGGATGGATTTCTTATGAATGGGTTAATACCTTTCCTTGATGGGGGTGAGTGGTTTCTCACTGTTAGTTGCTGAGAGAGTTGGCTGTTAAAAAGTGCCTGGCACCTCTGCTGCTCCTTCTTGCTTCCTTTGTCACTTTGTGATCTCAGCACACACCTGCTCTGCTTCTCCTTCCATGAGTGGGAGCAGCCCGAGGCCCTCACCAGAAGCAGATGTTGGCATCATGTTTCCTGTAGAGTCTGCAGAACTGTGAGCCAGATAAACCTCTTTGCTTTATAAATTACCCAGCCTCAAGTATTCCTTTATAGCAACACTAAATGTACTAAAAAAGGATGCTTCATGTTCTTAAAGCAACAAGTAACTAAATATGTTTGTACATTTCCATTAATATACTACTATATTTTTATTATAACTGATTATTTCTAATATATGAAAATGCATCCTTCATTATAAGAGACAGGAATTAAGAATCAGCAATTAACTCATGTTTTAAAATTATATCTCATTTAACTAGAAATTGCGAGGTCCAACTTAGATGTTAAATGAATAAGAACATAAGTACATGAACTTTCCTCTTACTTAAAACTCTTCGTGTTGTAGAACAAATGTATATCTAAACCTCTGAATATGGTACTGACTTTTCTATGATATTTTCTCAATATTTAGAATTGGGGGGGAGGTCTTCTAGAAGTTTTGACTTATTCACTAAATTCATAATTGTCGATTCATTACCCATTCCAAAGTATAAACACAAATATGATTTTAAAAACATGTTATAATAAAGAATAAAATTTGTTGCATTATATTATCATGATTTTAAAATTTTAGTAAATATGAATGAAAATATCTGAAAGTTTATAATATCAATAATGTCACACATTGTTATATTAAAATACTTTCATACAACAGCTTAATAGTTTTAACATATAATATTTTTATGTAATAGTTTTAGATTTATGTATAAGTTTTGGGTCATATTATTATACTAAAAGGGGGCATGAGACTTACTGGTTCACACATATATGTCTCTCTTTTATGTTTCCATTAATACTCTTTAATAAGTTATTTTATCATTTACTTAAAACATTTTTCAAAAATATTCAGCTGTTTTCAAAATAAATAATTCATGTGACCCACCACTGAATGGCTAAAGAAAGGAATTCATTCTAAAACTCTGTTACCATATTAAGAGAATTCATCTCAAATATCCAATGGTAATTAGTTAAATTTATAAAAAAAAATAAATAATCTTTTGACATATTTTAAAATGAAACTAGACTAGATAGCACTTGCTAAGAGTTTGACTTGAGTAATGAAATGAGCTGAGAAGCTGTCTATATATAACAGAATATTCAAAATCAATCTTGATACAGTCTCTCCTTTTCTACTTGCTGCTACATTTTGAAGCAAGGTTTAATTTCCTCTGTATCAAAAGCATCACGCTTTATACGTATGACGATTATCCTTGTGCTAAGAAGTTTTTAATAACTATGCCATAACTCAGAGCTAACACAGCAACAGTTATGAGGTGAATATATTTTTTTTATTGTGTTACGTGAGTTATCTTATGTTCAACCCAACCCTAGTGTGGGTGTTAGGTCCCCTGAGAAACAGAGAATACACAATTTGCCAAACGTAATACAGATAGTAACTGGTGAAGCTTGGTTGAAAGCCAGCTATTATGACTGCATTGTTCTACCAACCACATTATATAGCATCCCACCATCTGAGGCCAGAAGAAAGAAGAAAAAAATGATTTACTGTTGTTTCAAGAAGTATTTCAATACATTCTCAAGGATATTTTATATAATTATTCTTCCAAAAAGTCTGAAATAGTATAATAGACAGCTATGCATCACAGTTTTATGAGCAGCTGGACTTAAAGCAGAAAGACGCAATGGATATCAAAAAATCATGCAACACTTTCTAATTACTTTCTAAGAATAACATCCCCATGGTTGTTTGAGGGATAAATCTATTTATACTGAGACCGTGCTTTGGGGTTGCAGACACAATAATAATAACAAGAGAAAATGTAAAAAAAAAAAAAAAAACGTACTTGGACAATGAAGAGTAAATTGTTTTCAGAGATAAGTTTTATTGTAAATTAAGTATATTTTCTGCAAAAAGAAATGTTTGTAAATATTGATTCAAATTTGTATTGCTGAGAGACAAAAGTAAAATCCATTCACATTCTATGTTTACTGTGAGGATATTCAGTGTCAAAAATTCCCATAAACTAAAGATACCATTAGAAAACAGCAGTGGCACTAATTGCCCTGCTGTAATCCAGTGACTTTGGATTACTGAAGAGGGAATCAGCCTGATAAATATATTTTGATGTTTATCACATATTTTACTTATGTGCCGGTTTGAAAATAGACTGAAGGAGGTACAGAAGAACACTCTAAAGTGAAACAGCTGCTGCAAGAGGCAGGTCTGCAGAGATTGCTTTATTATGAAAAGAATGCATCAGTGAGAAAAGGACAGGAAAGTAAATCTCCTAGGGTATACTATGGCCAATAATTTCAGCAATATCTACTTATCTATATCATGCTATAGGACATCATTAAAATACTGTTTCCGAGTCAGAGAAGTTTGACAATGTAAAGCAATTTAACATTATATACTGATTCCTGAGCTCATTCCATTGATGCATTCAGGTTTTTACAATGTTTTAAGCTAGCACTGGACTTTTGACAGCTCATCCCCATATATTACAACAGGAGTTAATGTTCAGGATACCACCAAAGTCTTTTATAACAATTTACTACATTTGTACAAAGGGGAGATCTAAGCACAGAGGAGTAGAAAACTCCTTAAGTAGAAGTTGTTTTTCTTATTTTTATTGTGACAGTGAAATAGTTAGAATATGTTATATTTTAGTTATTATTTGGCACATTTACAAATTGTTTTTAGGATTTATGATATTTCTCATTATTCTTATAACATGCTGCCTGCAGCTTGCATATTGTATAAATTTATACATAGTGACTAATGAACATATGTTTTAAATAAAGAATTAAAGAAACTTACTCTTTTTCCAGGAGGACCTGGTGGGCCAGCCTCACCAGATGGACCAGGAGGACCCTATAAAATGTGAAAAAATACCTTTAAAAAAATTGGATATTATTTTGTGGCCTATATAAAATTTCAAAATCTGGATGGAAACCCACCCTCTTTCTTCATTTCCAGATGTCAATATTTCCTGGAAAATCTCGGCCCTATTTCAGATACCTAAACTTCCTCAGATATTTATACTTAGACCTGGTAAATTTATATGGTAAAATGATTTATAGTTAGAACAAAATGAATCAAACTCTTTTTATGTAAAACTGTGTCCTATTAAAAAGTGCTAATTTATATCTGGCAGGCATTAAATAGGCATGCTAATTAATATAATCATATGGTTAATAATTCTGCTCATATCACATAAACATGTGAAATCATAATACTATTACTTCTAAATTTCTTTTTGTACAACGCTAACATTCTATGCCAAGGTGTATATATCGTGTTGATATGGTTTGGCTGTGTCCCCAAATGTCCCCAAGATGTTCTCATCTTGAATTGTAGTTCCTATAATCCCCATGTATCGTGAGAGGGACCCAGTGGGAGGCAATTGAGTGATGGGGGTGGTTACTCAAATGGTGTTCTTGTGATAGTGAGTGAGTTCTCACAAGATCTGATGGTTTAATAAGTGGCTTTTCATCCTTCACTTGGCACTCCTCTCTCCTACTGCCTTGTGAAGAAGGACATGCTTGCTTCACCTTCCACCATATTGTAAGTTTCCTGAGGCCTTCCCAGCCATGCAGAATTGTGAGTCAATTAAACCTCTTTCCTTTATAAATTACCCATTCTTGTGTACTTCACAGAAGCATGAGAATGGACTAATACACAGGCTGACATATGATCCACAGGTCTTATCTATGCAGAATAAGCCTGTATCTGTGATAGCAAACCATCTAGTAGGAATGGCCCCAGAGACAACATTGTGTTGAGGGACCATTGTCTTTGATTCCTAAAGTGAGTGACCTCCCTTACTTTCTCCCTAAATAACTACGTGTGTCCAAAGTACACACCTGTATCATTCATAGGTTTTTTTCAAAAGGCCTATACTATGTTGAGAGTTCATTTAGGTTCACAATTAAAATAATTCATGTTAATGATGGGATAATAACTTTTGCTGATGATGAGATAACTTTTCTTTTAGTATTATTGTGTTTTTAATTTTTTAACACAATGAATAGATAACTGAATTTGATATAGTGTGACAACATCATTAGTATGATATGATTACACTTTTCATTATAAAGACTGTTCATTAATTTATATCAAATAAGAAACACTCCATGTAAGACTGACTTTTAATTGGAATTCAACAATTTTTTTGATAATTCTTTCAGAAAAGTGCATATACATAGAGCTATGTTTTTCAAAGGCTGATTACTTCTGATTATCTCATTAAAATGCCTTGAGACTATATAAAGACTTAAAAAAAAATAGTGCATTTACTCACCGGTTGGCCAGGATCTCCATCTTCACCCTTGTCACCACCAACACCATCTTGACCCTATAAGAGGAAATAAAATACGAAGCAAGATATATTTCAGTATCAATAAACCACACTACTTATTAGGAAAAAGGTATGTTAGGCCATCTCTTGAGAAAAAATATCAGATGGACAAGAAAATCACTATATTCTTTTACCCTTTTAAAAAAGATAGTGGTACCTCTCACTCTTCCCACAAAATTTTGTAAAACTGCTACTATTCATATATCAAATTTAAAATCCAGCACGCTCTTTATATAAGGAAGAAAGAAGATGTCATTAGTATACAATGCCAGTGAATTCTTTCACCATGAACAAACATGGTATAGTTTTAAATAGGATTTGCATTATAGAAGAGAAACAGAAAAGCAAAGATCCTGTAACTTTGAAATAATGATACAACTCAGATAATTTGTTTTTACAACCCATCAAAGACCAGGAACCTAATCTAACTGTTGCACCTACATTGCATGAAGAGCTTAATCACTCAATGTTGGTGAAATAGTCTCCAACTATATGAATTTTCCTGCATTTGCAATTACTTTTTATGTTTTCTTTTTCTTTCTGTTTTGGGAGTTCACTTGGTAATTAGATTTTTTCTTTATTAACAATACAGAAACTAGAAACATTCTCACCAAAATAATTTCTTAATTTTTCCCTGATACTTACTGCAGGGCCAGGTTCCCCAGGAGGACCAGGATCTCCAGGAAAACCAACAGGGCCCTAGAATGATGTTTTGAAAGAAAAGAAATAAATGAAAATAAATTTTATAAAGTTATGACATTCTGGAGGTTAAGAGGTTAAAATCATGGCAAAACCTGCTGAGAATATTTCTCTTCTCCTGCCAAAAAATTTCTAAAGAATTAATTCAATTGAGAATGCTTATGAATATATGAAATGATGAAAAGTCAGATTTACCAACTATGGTCTAGAGCCTCAGGATTTCTAACCTTTCTAAGAAAAGCTCCAAGGTGAGTTTGGTATAAATGCCACATTAGAGGGGACTAAACTCACTTACCGGGTTACCTTTAGGGCCATCATCACCTGGTGGCCCCTTGGCACCAGGAGGTCCAGCAGCTCCAGGTGGACCAGCTTCCCCTTTCTCTCCTCTTTCTCCTTTGGGACCCTACTCCATGTTTTTTTTTTTTTTTAAATAGAAGGAAAGAAGAGTTATCTTACAAGTTTTGCATAAAAGTTTATTAATCTTAGCACACTGGGCCAGAAAATTTTCTTTCTTTCTTTTTTTTTAAGACAGAGTCTCGCTTTGTCACCAGGTTGGAGTGTAGTGGCACAATCTCAGCTCACTGCAACCTCTGCCTTCCGGGTTCAAGAGATTCTCCTGCCTCAGCGTCTCTAGTAGCTGGGACTATAGGCATGTGCTACCATGCCCAGCTAATTTTTGTACTTTTTAGTAGAGACGGGGTTTCACCATGTTGGGCCAGGCAATTTCTGCTGTGGAGATCTGTTCTCTGCCCTTTAAGAAGTCCAATGGTATCCCCGGCCTTTACTAAATGGCTACCAACCCTCCACGTTTGAAGACCAAAAGTGTCTCCAGATATTGTCAAATATTTCCTGGTGGGCAAATTTACTCCCGGTTTAAACTAATTAGAATAATATAGTCCTAATACGATTGATACATGTTTATTTAAGGCAGCAGGACTTTTTTGCTTATTTCTTTTATGGACAGTTCATCAAAGGGAATGCATACAGTAAACAGCCCATAATGTTCTAACTTCAGCAAATATGATCTTTTTTCAATTTGTTTATGAATCCACATATGCAGAGGATATCCAAAGTTATTAAACAAGGCTTTCTATTTGTGATTATTCCTAATGGGTTGGAAAGGGAAAGTAAAAAGTTGAATCACAGCTAAGAGTTAAGTTACATGTTTGTAATGCTGTAAAAGAAATTCTCAAACCAAAAATACACTATGTTAACAATAACACAGTACTTACGCCTACGCCTGCTTCACCAGGAGGCCCTGGGTTCCCTGCTTCTCCAGGTTCACCCTATATAGAGAAGATCAAATTAGTATTAGAATACAGAGATGATATTCTACATTTGTAAAATTCAAATGTTATCATATCATTTTAGATTAGCCTTTTTATATATTATTTAAAAGGCATTGAAAACTTTAATAACAAAATAACTTTTTCTATTAGTGACTCCAATGCTTTTATTTCTCAGGTAAGTAGACAGAAATACGTAGGCTTGATGCTATAGTTCTCACTGGTTAGTTAATAGTCAGCATATTAATCCAGATTACCACAAAACCATCACCAGACATGCGTGTTTCCTAAAATATTATGTATTTGCACTGTGTCAATATTCAAATTACAAATAAGTTTATTGAGTGAACAACTTCAAATTGTTTGCTAAAATATAAATTTATTTCTCTTAACTACAACAAATTAACAGATGACTTGCTGGTACATATGTTGATATTTTATAGGATTTGTTTAGTAGGAATCTAAAGAGCTTAGAGGAAAGACAATAATTATAATATATGTAAAGTTTCTTAGACATTAATTAAAACTGCTCCATTTGAGTATACACACAAATGTGATAGCCTTTATTATCTCCCTGTTTAGATATGAATGGCTTTTTTTCTAGCCCAGTGGATTAATAAATACATCTCTTTAACTAGTAGGTTTTACCTATGAAAGTCTGTTGCTAATGCCTCATACTTCAAAATGCACAAAAAATATAACGTCTTGTTCAAGTAATCAGTTAAGTAAAACAGTACATTCATTTACCATGTTTCCACTCAAAATCAGTCACACTAGTGGTCTCAGCAATTGTGAAGTGGTAATTGTTCTTTTAAACTGAAAAAGAAGTGAGGCCTATATTTCCCTTACTTTTTAACTCTAATATTTCCAATATTCCTGACACAAGTCCACTGCTCTTAAGTAAATGTGTCATATTACCTACAAACACAATTTCAGGGCAGAGACTATTTTTGTGTACATAGTTTCTTACTCTGAGAACATACACATATTTTAAATTCTTAAATTGCCCACTTAATGGTGGAGATATCTACTACTTTTCAAGAGTCTATTATTAGTAGTGTGATGTGTACATTACTTCATCTCTCAAGATGAACAGCAAATACTTCCAGAATTTTGGATAAATCTTACAAGAAAATATTGCATTTATATTATTTATAAAGAGAGGTATCATTCATCTATCTCAGTATAATGGAATGATATGTTTAGTGATATTTCCAAGAGCTGATATTCATATCTTAAAAATGAAACAAGTATTTTGGCATTGAAATCAATTGTAAAATGTCCATATTAAAATATTTATTTAGAAATATGATAAATCTATTGAGCATGTACATTGAATATGTCATTTTCATATAAATAGAAAAAAATCCTAAAATTCACATGAAACCACAAAAAGAGCCTTATTGACAAAGCAATCTTAAGCAAAAAGAACAAAACTGGAGGCATCACACTGCATATTTACAGCAAACTAATCTTTGACAAAGTTGACAAAAACAAAAAGGAAAAGATCCTGTTTTCAATAAATGGTGCTGAGAAATCTGATTTGCCTTAAGGAGAATTAAACTAGACTCCTATCTCTTACCATATACAAAAATCAACTGAAGAAGGATTCAAGAATTTAAACATAAGATCTGAAACTATAAAAATACTAAAAAAAAAAACATACGCAAAACTCTGCTGGACATTGGTCTAGGCAAATAATTCATGACTTAAGACCTCAAAAACACAGGCAAAAGAAACCCCAAACTAGACAAATGAGATTTAATTAAACTAAAAACCTTCTGCACAGCAAAAGAAATAACCAAAATGTTTTCTTATGTACCACATTAATTCATGGTAACATCACAGAAAGAACTACAGAAGAAATAGTTGAAATATTTTTAGTAACCCTCTATAAGTTTTGTTGTTCTTCTTTTCAATCTATAAAGTTAAATTTATGGATATGTGTGAAAAGATTATTTCCTTTTTATTAAATGAGTGAAATGAGATCAGTGAAAAATAGGTTTAAATAATCTTAGAATTTAAGTATTGCTTCTAATGATAAAGCTTGAGGTGATAAAAAAATTAAAACATAAAAAAATTTAAAAAGTATGAGCTTTTTACTACAAAGTCTCTTTATTTAAGAATAATAATATTAATATCATTTGGTCCAAAATATACGAAAACTACCATTTTGGATGTTAGATCCAAGTGGTGCACAATGTAAAATGACAATTAGTTAAAATGAATTTAAATTTATCTAAATGTTCATTAAAGTAATTTTTAAGAAAGGTGGGACCAAAATCACAAATCAAATAAACCATAGGCAACAAGACTAATATTATATAAATTAACGTCTATGTTTCTAGTAGCACAATGCTACAAACTATTTCATTCTGAAGAATAATATTTAATATAAGTTTTATGATAGAGCACTGGTATAATGAAGGAGATGTTAGGTTATGAAGTCGTCATTACTTATTGTAACCAGTTTACCGTCCATTACATAACACACGTGTTTAGGTACATACTCTTTTTAGAAAAAACAACAAATTACTCTGTATGTGCCAAGTTATGAAAATATGTTATAAACCTTAAGAAAATATCCTGAACATATTTCCAAGTTATTGAAAAAATTATTGAAGTGCAAAAGCTTACTTATAGCAATTATACAGTACATAAAGAACAGGTATAATATATTTAAACAAAATGCATACATGACTAAAATATACTTTTTTATTCTTCATTGCCAGTGACTGGAATAAATTTTTTCAAATATAAGAAATGGGTATACATTCAGCCAGAATCAAGCCTGATGTTGAGAAATTTAAATAATCTATAGAATATTTATCCTTGATTAAAAAATAACAACACAAAAAAACGAGTTAGAATCTGCCTCTAATCCTGTTCTCTGTCAAACATAAAAAAAATGCAAAAGAAAGGAGCAAAATTAAAACCGTGTTTTTATTGTAACACCATTTTGACTCGGATTGATTCAAAATGATTCAGATTGACTGAATTAATTCTCATAAAGTCAAACTTGGCAAAGTGTTACTATAATATACATAGGCTTTAAAATTAATATGGAAACAATGTGGAAGGAATTTCTCCAAGAAGCTCTAAACATCTGGCATTCATGCCTATTTCAAGAGTCCTGAAATAATGACAGCTTTCCCTCTTGCATTCAAAAATCTTCAGGAAAGAAGCCCAATAAAAGCTAGTAAATCATAGAAGGACTAGCTCCCACAACAATTGAGTCCAAACATTGAGAGTCCAAAAGGAGATGATGCAAAAGAAGAGGAAAAGGTGGTGCCTTGGGGTTTTTGTCTACACGTGATGATATCCTCAGGACCAGTGCTCCTCCCATAGGAGTCCTCAGCACCATGAAAAATGTTTTCTAGGACAATCTGAATGGAATAAAAAATGTGTTTTCAATTTCAACACCAAACTACTGGAACAGTTTCCAACCACATAAACTTTAAATTTAAGAATATATATTTAAAAGGCTGTCAATCAAAGAAGCAGGAAGAATTAGATAATGAGTATAAAATTCTCTTAATCAAATAACATTGATTATAATTAAAATACTAGAACAAGCAATGGAGCTGAAGTAAATATCAAGATCATAACAAATCTAATCATAATTAAATTTTTTTCTGAGAATAATGCTTGTAATTAAAAGAAATCAATTTTAAGTATAAATAAAAATATGAAAAACTTGAGACCAAGGAAGGGAATCATTTTAAGAAAGGGTAATCTATACTACGGATATTTTAATATTAGCAATCAAGGAAATTTTTAGTGTTTTCACTGCATAATATGTGATGTTATAAATATAATTCTTCCCTTTCTGAAAATGGGTAGTTTATTTTTTAAAACAAGAAAATATCAATAATTTTCTTGAAAATTCTATTAAGAAGTGAGCATGAATGCTTAAACAAGAAATCAATGGATCATTTTGACATTTTTGTAAAAGGAAGAGCAGATTTTTTAAACAAAATCATGTTCACAAGAAAAAAAAAAAAAGCTATTCTGAGCCCAGATATTGTGCTCATGCCAACTATTTTGAAAAGTGATAAAGATAGGTCTGAGTATTAGTAATGAAAATATAACTCAAAATGTAGCAAAATGTATGATTAATTCCTTTGTGGCTTGAAGGATTCCTTTTTCCCTTTAAGTCAGTTACATCAACCAGTCTCTTCTATTTTGAGTACTGAGTATGACTAGACATTCGTGGACTGCAATGTATCCAAGCTTAGTCACCTTCTAAGGAAAAACTTTGATGAAATTACAGGAATCCTCTAGGGCTCAGCTTTCTCAGCTTATAAATGTGGATAATAATGACACCATAATTATGAGGCTCCTGCTTAGATTAAAGAAAATAATATCTGCACTCATTCAATATAATAACTGGCAATCAAAACATATTTCAAAATCATGTTAACTTTAATTTTTGAAACTACTAGATGACATGTGAATCATATAACTATGTAAAAGGCTTAGAAACACTCATACTAGAAGCACTTAAACTACTACCCAGTATTATTAAAGTTCTTAATTCATGTTGTTTCAAACTGTGTGTCACTAATATATTTACCTTTTCTCCAACACCACCAACTGAACCTACAGATCCTGGGGGTCCTTGTGGTCCCTGCAGTGTAGAAAAAGGAATGCAATTATCCATATTCTTATTAAAATAATGCATTTGTAAATATGTATCTAGTTGTTCTCAAAAAAGAGAGAAATAGATGCATGAGTATTCTTAGTCATTTAAAGAATGAGACTAAATGATACTTAATAGAGTTGTCAAATGTGCTGGATAGCAAATAATTTAATATATTACACTGATTTTCAAATTCACTATAATTTTGAAGATAAAGCAGGAGACTTTCACACTCTGGTTCATTCCTGAAACATAGTTTCAATCTCTTTGCCAACAGAATAGTTAGATTGGTTTTAGGCAGTGATTTTGTAGTAAATCAAAATTATGACCCTGGTTAAGAATTACATAATCCAGGCAAGAAACAAACCCCTTATAACATCTTTTAGCTTTTAATTACCTAAGGAGAATTAAAATCTACAAACTCTTTTAGCTCCTCCATTTCTAGTCTATTTTTTTCTCAGTTCTGGCCTGCCAGAATTTAAAGCAGGTATTAAAGAAGAATGAAGAAAATGAAGACCAGAGACATGAAGAAAACATAGACTTCATTGTGAAAAGTTGGCCAGAAGGAAAAATACTGTCAAAGCCATAGATCCGTAAATGGTAACAGTAAGATAAATATGGCATTATATTTCAAAATCTTATAACACTAAAATAATTTTTAAGCTTGGAGAATATCATCTTTATATAATTAAAACATTTTATGTGATGAAGGGTGCACCTATCATGCACATATTGCTGTAACATTATATAGACTGAAAATACAAAATGCAAAGCTTTTAGATGAAAGCCATTGTTAACAAGGGCATAAGAGTTATCATATGCAAGGCACAGTCTAAGTATGTTGGTTTGAATGATGTGGTAATTATAATATACACAACATTATAACATTTCTCAGTCACAGTAAATATATATTGGATGGAAAATGTGTACCTATGTTATATTTACCATGATTTGGTCACTATAAATTCCATTTATTTTGTTATATAATGAAGTGGAGTGAATAGGTGACTCTTGAGTTCTTAACCACTTAATATTAAACAATAGTGTGATTACCTGCATTATAACTCACAGAGAGCATCTGCTATAAAATAACAACACCTATATAATTTCAAAATAATTAACATGTATTTCAGAGTTCTTACGTCAGCTCCATTGGGACCTTGAGGGCCTCTTGGGCCTGGAGGACCAGGTGGACCCTATAAGAGAGAAATAGTGAGGTTTACAAAGACCAAATTCAAATGTGTTTCCAACATTTTCATTTTATGACTAAAAAGCTAAAAGAAGTTTAAGCCTGTAAAAACTATAGTTAGTGAAGCATATCAGGGTTATAAGTCATCCTTGATGGATACAACATCATGTTAGCAAATGAGCCTTTACACATAGCTCTGAGGAAATTAGGATTTCAGGAGAAAAAATGTGATTAGAAAATGGGTCAAGAAAGTCTATTGCTACTGTCTGGTATAATATGTTCACAATATAATTAGATATATTTCATTCTAGAATACATTACAACATAAAGAAAATGTAAAGTGGGAAAAAGAAATGGTGCTTGAGTAGATTTAGAATTCATTAACTCAATAGAAGTCTTTTTTGTGGATACGTATTTTTAGCTTTTTCTATGTCAACTCTTAGGTTCTATATGCTAGAATTAGAAATAAGAATAATTATTTAATTTGATAAAACAAAGATTCTCTCTCCTGACAGTGCAGTAAAATTAACTTGGAACACTTTACATAAAATACTGATGACAGAATCTCCTACCTCAAGGTTGTGATTGAAATAGTCTATAGCAAGTGTTTTTCGCCGTACATTAGTACATTTCACAGAACATTAGTGTTTTTAAAAGATCTCAGTTTATTCTAATGCCATGGTTGAAAAGCTTTTCTGTTATTATCTATTACTATGTAATCAGGAAGAATATATCAATGATTCACAGAACCATGGTAACCATATCTGGAAAGTATCTGATACTGCTTGGAACTATTAACCAGTTATTTGAATCAGCAAAGTTTTCTACGCATTTCTTATATCTAATTTTATTAATGATAATACGGATCATTTCAAAGAATATAATAGATTTGAGTGTAATTCCTAAGGAGAATAAAACCTAACAGACAAGTGTTAAAATTTGAAAATGTGTATTCTGAAGGAAGTGAAAATTGGGGGCAATGTTGAAGGAAAGGGACACTTAAGACATGCAGTCATCACATTTCATTATGGATTTCAATTACCTTTGCTAATTATTTTCTTATCTAAGGTAGAGCTAAATAAATAATTATGTGCATTTCAAATTCTCAGTTCAGGTCTTAGAGAGCCAGAATCAATAAATGCAAATAATTATAAGTCATAGCATTCTAATTAAGACATAATTCCTTATTAAATTAAGAATTTGTTTCAAAGTACAGTTATTTTTTGATTCTGTGTAAATTGCTAATTATCTAAATCTTGAGTGAATATTACCTATTCTTTACCTGCTCCAAATAAAAATCCTGAGCTACAGACTAAGAAATAACTAAAGCATGGCAGTTGCTTATATACACCTCAATACTATATACATAGTAATGAAAAAACACATAATAATTTACAAACCAGTGACTGCCATACATATGACACATACCCATCAAACACCAAAAAATAAAAACTTACCATGGGACCAACATCCCCATTTTCACCTTTTTCACCAGGTGGGCCTGGCAGACCCTAAGAAAATATAATAGAAAATAATAAAATCACTCATGTATTTAAAAGACACGTTTGATCAATTTCTAAGATAAAATCAACTATAAAGTTCAATAAGTACATGGAAATGAAGATTCAGATACTAACATTTGTTAAAACACCTACTATACAAGTGTTGACCACATGTAATAAAATCTTACACCTACATTTACAAATAACATTTATTTTTTGTATAATATTATATTGTTTATTTTTAGTTACAATAAAGATATACTTTGATCTGGGAATTTATGAATGCCCAACCATTTGCTCAGTCCTGTACAAATAATACACAGAACTTCCCTGGTACAGATTTCTGGAAACTCTTGGCCCAAAACATTTTAGAACATGAGGTTTTTATAGTTAGGTACCAGTTTGGTAAAATAAATATTCTAATATATTTCAAAGGTTATAAATATCTTCTGAATTCTTGAAACTGTTAATTCAATTTCTGCATCTCACAAATCATTGAGCTCATGAAACCTACTATATTATACTTTTAAAAACTCTTTCGGGTCAGGAGCGGTGGCTCACGCCTGTAATCTCAGCACGTTGGGAGGCTGAGGCGGGCGGATCACAAGATCAGGAGATTGAGACCATCCTGGCTAACACCAGTGAAACCCCATCTCGACTAAAAATACAGAAAAAAAAAAAAAAAAAAAAATTAGCCCGGCGTAGTGTCAGGCACCTGTAGTCCCAGCTACTAGGGAGGATGAGACAGGAGAATGCTGTGAACCCGGGAGGCAGACCTTGCAGTGAGCCGAGATCGTGCCACTGCACTCCAGCCTGGGCGACAGAAAAAA
>NW_016825956.1:512274-538353 GCF_001698545.2 Rhinopithecus bieti
AAAAAAAAAAAAAAAAAAAAAAAAAATCTTTCAAATCTATTTCCATTGTATTCAATTGCACTGTAACTGCTATTTAGGAGAAGCTCTGTGTTATGGTATAAAGGAAGACAGAAAGATTGCACTCAAATTTCTATTTCTTTATGGAAAAATCTATTTCTTCATGGAAAAATTATTCTACTTCTTGACTACTTATTTGATCTTCCCAAGAATTATTCTATGAAGATTATTTTTATTTCCTCTTTCATGTCACAACAATACTTGGTACGTACATCAATTTTACATTTATAAACTTTCTTATGTCACTTCCGTGTATATTTACAGTCATGAACTACTTTGGGGCATGCATTCATCAGTGATCTTTTAGGTGTCAACTGTTTAGGAACTAGCAGAGGAGCAATCAAAAATTAAAATGTTTGTTGAATGAATGAATTCTAAGAAAATAAACTAACAAGGATAGCTACATTCAATAAAATATTTCTTGCTAACAGTAGCTATGATAGTAAAAATCCTGTCATTCCAGAAGTTTAATCTTAGAAAAAAGAACTAAAGAAATTTAATTATATAAAGAAGTGGAATGTTATGTGATTATTAATGTGATACTAATACTCTAAACATGAATAATATATAAAATAAATAAATAATAAAAATGAATATGCATGGTATAACTTTTACTGTAAAATATGTATCTAGAATAGGCATGCTAATTATCAGACAGAAATAGCAAACATAGTAATCATTTCTAATATTGTAGGATTATGGATTTTTTCATTTTTTAATGTTTTCAGAGTAAAATTATATATTAATACATCTCATATATGCAATACATAATTTTTAATGTTTATATAATAATATTTTAGGTGTGATCTATTTTAGACATAAAAATATAAACAATGTAAAAGTTCTAAATAACTGCTAGTACTTTAGTGACATTACTGACTTCTTGACACTGCACTGCAATTGCTGAATATTATTTGACTGTGAGCCACTGTGAAAAATACATTTTACTTAATGCTCCTTAACCATGCACATATAAAGTAGCTGAAACATGAGTTTCAAAAAGCAATACTTAGCCTTTTGCATAGATGATAGCCTTTGATATTTTCATTCTATTTTATCTTATCCTGTTCTATTTCATTTTTTTAATGTTGGTAATGCACAAAATTGTTTTTATAACCTACTATATATGTACTCCCCAAACTGTTATTATCATCTGATGATTGTTTCTAGAATTATAAGTGAAGTTTCTGGAAGAAAAAGACAGGTAGTATTTCTCAGATCCTATTGACCTAAAAATTACTTGTAGGTGATTGCAAAAAATTTTAGGTTCTAAGTCAGTCAATTTCAGAAATTCAAATTCTGAATTTGATGAAACACATAAACTTAAATTCTTAAACATGCATGCATATTTTAACACAGTTGAAATAAATATTTCACTTTAACACCATTGTCTTAAATAGCATATACCACAACTTAAACATAATTAAGTTTCCAAAACACAATAAATTAAAATTACATTCCTTATTTTCTGTCCAGGTTTTCACACCCTTTCAGGATAGGGCTCATCTAATTTAGTATCCCCAAATTGAAAGGTATGTCAATATTAGTTCACAGTTTTATTTTTATTACAAACCCAGATGTATATTTTCATCTTTTTTATGCATATAATTATTCCAATTAATTCAATAAAAATATTCCAATAGAAAAAAATATTTATTTCTTTTTAATTAAGTTAGATCATAGTTTGTATTGATTAAGACAGAAAATTATCATTATTACAATCAGTGGAGACATAATGAGTCAAAATCTCTTGTTGCATGGAACTAAACACGCTGAAAGGTACTCTAGGGTTAATCAGTTCTCATGAAATGTCCTACCTTTCTCCAAGGAGGTAATTTATGCATAGAGAGTTTCTGTTTTAAGGTCTATCAATTTAAAATCATTGCCACTTAAATGATGAGTCAAAAATGAAGTTCGATCAAGAACGCACACTCTCTCTCCCTCCATATATATGTGTGTGTGTATATCCTTCATATGCAGATGATAGTAAACATCAAATTGAAGAATCAAGACATTTAATCTGAATGTTAGATTATTTTATGTCTATTATAATTGCTAATATCTATTCTGCCATGAAGACTCAATTAAAGGAGGCAGATGCAATTGTGAACGTGTTAGTTACATTAGCATCATCCAATTTCCTGATTTAAAGAAGTAGCTGTGGGAAAATATAATCACAATTGTAATGAATTGATTTCTTGAGTCACCCTCATCAAAAAGCACATTTCTTACTTTGTGGAAACAAAGATGATAATTGTATTGAAATTTTTATAAATATAATCTACAAGACACCTTCTTTAATCATGAGAACTGTTTCTAAATTACGGTTTTATAGGATTCAGACTAATTAGTCAAATGCAAAAAAAGAAAATAAATATCCATTGGCAATCTAATTTTAATGTCCTGTTGTTTTCAAATATGTGTGCTTCTTACACATATTGATATGTGGTACTTATCACTGTTTATGTATAATTGTCTAACAAGTATAACTGAGTTAAACATGATAAGTACGAAAGTAAAATTTTTTCACTTTCCAAGTTTAAAAAGAATTATTTTGACCTTAAAATAAAATGAGACAATTAAAAAATCTTGTTATCTGATAAACATCCATTGAGTGTTTTAACAGTAATAGTTCATTATACTGTGTTTATAATGTAATTTGTGTAATTATGTATATAATAAGCTATTTAATATCAAAAAACAGTAATTGTATAATTATATTTATAAAAATGAAGATATAAACTGTTTATATAAATTCAATTTACATATACTTTTCTACAACTTCACAAATTTCTAGGTCCAGTGAACTAGATGACTTAATTTACCATTTCTAATACTAATAATATACCATAAGTTATCATCATGTGGTACCTCAATATCATTTAAGACAAAATGTTACAACCTTTGCGTGGATCACTAGGAAGAGATAGAACAAGCAAACGGAAGAAAAAAGCTCAGTGCTTCCAAAGTTCGTAGGAAGCAGTGAACATCACGTGCAAAGTAAAAAACAACCTAGAATAGAAGATGTCCACTCTGGAACATTTTGTCTAAGAGTCCAATGGTAAGATATATTTGAACAGAACTCTCTCAGCCTTTAGTGTTCCACAATTTAATACTTCTTTTCCTGGATATACTTCATAAAATTTAAATTATAATTTTAAAATAATAATAATTTATCTTAAATGATCGACTGTTAATTTGTTTACTTTACCTATCATTGTTTAACATGTGCTGTTGGCAGTTGCTATTGGCAGGATCCCATTTCTTTGAGAAATGCTTCTAATTTTTTTTAACCATCTTGAAAGTAAGAGTCATAGGTCGTATTCTCCAGGGATCCACCCCTGTCTCCCTAGGAATTTGTGTGCCTCCTATTGCTATCAGTCTGAAATACTAACTTACCTTCTTATGAGTCGTATGAATGAACCCTTCTAATATCTTACTTTCAAGTAGCAGACTTAGGTAAAGTTGTAGTTCATTTTCCAAACAAAATAGGAGTGAAGAAAGAGGTGTAATAATTAAAGTGGGGCTAAAAATGCTCCAGAATCAGAAACCAGCCCTGATACACGTTCAGGAGAATTAATCATACATGATAACAAGGATTTCAAGTTCAGCTACACGTTTAAATAAAATAATCTTTATGAATAAACATTATTCCCAAGTTCTTACGTAGAAAAAAGAAAAAAAAAATTTGTTTTACATTCACCAGAAAGCCTGGTGAGAAGCAGGTAGAAATGATGGAGTAAACAATGACAGGGGCATCTTACCTGAAGACCTATTGGACCAGGAGGTCCAGGGAAGCCTCTGGCGCCCTCATCACCTTTCTGCCCAAACATCCCCTGCTGTCCTCTAGGACCTGGTTCACCATCACCTCCCTAGAGAAGAGAAAGAAAAATTGTCCCAAACTGGAAAAAAATCATTATTATATGGGTCATTACAAAAAATGTGACCATTTCCAATTTAACCAAAGCAGATGTATTTAAGAATAACCAAGTAAAAAATAGACTAAATTCCCATTATCTGCTCCAATATGTTATTGTTTGTTTTGCTTGCTTGCTTTGCTTCTGGATTATGACTGATTTTGATTTGATCATATATACCAAGAGAAGCAAAAGCTGTCTAATAATGGAAATAATTTTCTGAATTATTACATATTAAGGAATTCTCAACAAACTATTACTTATTTTCAAATGAAGTTACAATATGTTTTGTTCCTAAGAATCAGCTTGGCTAGCTATATTTGATCATTTAAATTCGATTTAATGTGAAACATACGAACTAAACTTATTACCCCAAAAAATTGACTGGTTATGGGACAGTATATAAATTTAACCAGGGAGCTGTAAGGATTTAGATTTATGGAACAATTTGGAATACTTACAGCAATTCCAGGGGCACCAACTGGTCCTTGAAGACCTGGGGGACCAGGAGGACCCTGTAGTGAGATAAAAACAAGTAATTTATAAAGTCAAGCCAGAAAAGCCTCAGCTATATGAAACAGAACATTTAGCCTACCAAGATCAAACATTTCTGCACTCCTTTGGAAAAAAAGAAGCATCACATAGAACCGTTTTGCATTTAGTGCAATCATTATTTATTTTACTTCTTGATACTCAAACTTTCACATTTGAAATCAATTTTAAGTTGACATATATTGAAAGCACTCTTATCTGTAATCTTCAAGATAGATTTCTATGCTAACAGAGATAAAGTTGTAAGATTCACATTTGAAAATTTTCAAAGTATCAGATTTCTTTAATGAGATAAATATGATTAGGAAAGGGCTCATGAAAAATTTGTATACTATCTTCTGAGTGAACATCAGAATTCGGAAGGTTCTATACAGATAGAATGTAGTGATATATGAAAATCTGGAATTTTCACATATGCATACACGTGTAAACTAATTGCTATATATTAAGTACACCAGGACCTCTTACTTGGAGCAGTAATTTTCAAAAGGCATTATGAGTCTTACATGCATAGCTATTTCTTCAGTGTCTCATTTTCTTACATTAGTAACTGGTCAGGCAATATAAAAGGCTCAGGCATTAAAGAAATAAAAGTGTCATTGAACTGTATTGTTCTGTATCAAAACTACTACTTGTGGGGGAACTGTTAAAGCAAGATTCTGAAAATCTGGTTCATGGGCCACTGGGAGTTCTTCATATCCTTTTAGGATTCCGTTAGTTCATAACTCTTCTCATAACAACAGTAAGGCATTATTTGTCCTTTATACCATATAGACTTTTACACTAATGATGTAAAATCTATGGTGAATAAAATTGCTGGTAACTTAGCGCTAATCACGTCGGGAGCTACCATTTGTAAAAGCATTAATTGCGTTTTATCATGATATACTCTCAGTCAACATAAAAATGGCTGTTCCATCCAGGAATGTTATGGATGTAATTGTATTGAAGAGGCTTTGATAGTTATTAATATTATTAAATATTGACCTTGAATATGTGTCTTTTCATATTCCTTTGACAAATTGAAGACATACATAAATTATTTTGCCTCATACTGAAGTACAGTGTTTGTCTCAAAGAAAAAAAAAAACACTTGGATTATAGTTTGAAATGCCGGCAGAACTTTTACATGGAACACTAAATTTTACATGGAGCACTATTTTTACTTGAAAGAGCAGCTGACAGAAAAACTATGATTATTTATAATCACAGTTATAAATAATAAATGTGATTATAAATAATCAGTTATAAATAATAACTGTGATTATAAATAATAAGTATGATTTTGGCAGATGTTATTCAATGTAAAGGAAGCCTTGGATTTCAAAGAAAACAACTGACAGTATTGACTACCAATAACATTTAAACTTTAAAAAAAAATTAGAATTTTGGAAATCTTTCATCTGTCATTGCAGGCTTTACATCTTCCCAATCTGAAAGTATTTTCCTATGATATTGATATTGCATAAAGAATTGTATCAATACTTTGAGGACCATACCCAGGAAACTAATAATTTCCAAATTATCAATGAAGGTTATTACAAAATTATGTATGAAACATAGTCATTAATGTGCAAGATAGAGCCGTGGAATATAAAGCAATAGCACAAAAGTTCACTGTTTTGTTTCAAATTCTGTTTTGCAATTGATCTTTAAGAAAACTACCACTAATAAAATTCCTATGTAAAATCAAAGAATATTCAAAATTACCTGAAAAGTTACTGAAAATGCTCCTCCCTTTTATGACTACATAATTTATATGAGCCTAGATTTTCTTCATGTTTTCAACCAACAAAACATGTCACCACAGGCTGAACTAGATATGAGAATATAGCTTCTTCTATTAAGCTGGACAAAAAAAATGTAACAATGCTACTCTTGGAACTATATATTTTATTTGGAAAATATAGCTTTTTTATTAAAAGTGCTTTGGGCTTCTTATTCTTAATTTTAAATAAATCAATCACTAAATATTTTAAATATATCAGTTTTCATTCATATTATAGTAACCCATATAGACAAAAGCTTTTTGGGCTCCTCAGAAACCTTTCAGAGTATGCAAGGGTCCTGAGGAAAAATATTTGAGATTTGCTGGCCCAAATAATGGCCATGCAGTCATTTTAGCATAGCTTTTAAGGAGTAAATAAAACTTTTAAAAATGTGGCTTCTGTCAAGTGTATAAGGTAGTCGAATTAAATCAATAGTATTTATTTATCATTACAAAATCTAAATGGAATCTAAAGAAATTTACTGCTATCATTTGCATATGGTTTGTCCCCACTGAACCTCATGTTGAAATCTAATTCCCATTGTTGAAGGTGGAGCCTAATGGGAGGGGTTTGGGTTCTCAAGATGGATCCATAAGGAATAGCTGCATAGTGATTGAGTACTTGCTCTGGGGAGATTGAATTGGTACTTGAAGGAATGAATTAGTTCCCATGAAAGAGGGTTGTTTTAAAGTCAGCACTCCTGTGGGGTTTGGTCTGTCTTTGTTCAGGCCTGCTTCCCCTTTTAAGTTCTCTGCCATGTTTTGATACAGTACAAAAGCCCTCACCATAAGCCAACCAGAAGCCAGCCCCAGGCTTCATTGCACAACCTGCTGAACTGTAAGCCAAATAACCTTATTTTACTTATAAATTATCCAGCCTTGGGTATTCCTTTATAGCAACACAAAACAGACTAAGGCAGACACCAAAATACATTTTGTAAATTTACAGTCAATACTAACTGCACCAAACATATGCAGCCGGTTTTCTGTACACAATTTCTTGTCATAATTTTACAGTACGGATCTAGAGTATCAGTGCTATCATCTATTTGTTGATGTTTTGTTATACTGCATATAAAAATGAATCCAGAGCCTATTATGCAATAAATACTACAATTATTACTGTAAGATTTTCTCTTTTAATTCTAGAGTTTTCTTTTAGTTAGAAAATTCATCTCATAGGATTTTAGTAACTCTTCAGTTTGGGATTCAATCAATTCTAATAAAAACCTTCTTTCAGTTATGTGTTAACGTAGGCAGTAACTCCAACCCTAAAAGCATCAGACTGATGAATCACAAAATGGAACCAGACTGGTCTGTTAGAATCAAATTGCTGGTGATAATGTATAAACTTCTATACTAGGTGGAAAAAAATACTTGAAGGACGTATCTCTGTACACCCCCAATTTATGTTTCTATTGGAGAGCAAATATATGAACACTTAAAGGGGGAAAAAAGTGAAAATAAAGAACTTAGAAAGTAATGTCTACAGATATTCTTTAGAAAGTATAAATTAGCAAGGAAGTGCTGAAGCACGTGACAGTATCATCATCCAATATAGTTCATTTAAGAAGTCGGAACATGTTTAAATACATACTTTAAAGAGAATGTAAACTGGTAATGACCAAAGAAAAACACCATAAAGACAAGAGTGAACATACCGTTTGAATGAGCAACCAAAATTATTTTGAAGTTTTATGATTTAAAGGAAAATTTTAAAATAAGTATTTATAATATACAGGAATGAGCTACCAATTTGTATACATGTAAAACATAGTAATGCTATTAATTTTGGTAAATATTTGTATATATAATTTCTCATAACCTTACCAAAAAGGCTATTTCATTATGTTACTCTTTCATTTGCTATAGCAGAGTTATAAATAATGGTCTACAATTGACATATTTTACTTAATCACAGAAATAGAAAACTTCACAAATATGTAAAATTATAGAATTATATAACTGCAGAGGTAACGTAGTATTGGTATTATAAGTTTTGGCTAGGAAAGTAAGTAGTACGATATAAAAATATCAATGGTAAATAGGAAAAGGTGTTAAATAATGTTCTCTCAGTAAAAAGTAGGAAACTCACATTTTCTCCTTTGTCACCCTTGCTGCCTTTTTGTCCCGGTTCACCAATTTCACCCTGAAATTGAAAGATTTGATTTACAGTTTATCTCTAACATGCTATTGCATTGTCTTAATTATCATCAAATTTTACCTTTAATATAATTACATGCTAGTGTGTAATGTCACTGTTTAAAATGGCAAATCTTGGGTTCCCTCTGCTTCTAGGTTTCTAGTGTTGACTAATGTTAACAGACAAGTCATTTTAACTTCAAAGAATACTACAACTGAATTTATAATTTAAAAAATGAATTTTGTCTCAAATATTACCTGTATAAACTGATAATGGAAGTACACTGATTTATAAAACCTATAATTACACATTAACCAAAAATTACTTTACTAGCCGGGTGCTGGGTCTCATGCCTGTAATCCCAGGGTTTTGGGAGATTGAGGTGAAAGATTTGGCCGAGGAGTTTGAGACCAGCCTGGAAGCAGAGTGAGACCCTGTCCTACAAATAAATGTTTTAAAAAAGTTAGCTGCACATGGTGAAGCATGCCTATAGCCTCAGCTACTTGGGAAGCTGAGGTGGAAGGATCACTCGAGCCCAGGAGTTTGAGGCTGCAGTGAGCCCTGTTATGCCACTGCACTTCAGCCTGGGCGGCAAAGCAAGACTCCATCTCTCAAAAAAGTAAAAAATAAAAATAAAAACAAAATAACAGCAAAACTACTTCTGCTAATTTTCCAAATGCTAAAATGGTGCACATTATCAGATTGCTGGTTTACATATTTTTAAATAATATTTTAAAATAATATAAGAATATATTCAACCGAAACATTTAACACACAGCCCTACATTTGGAATTAGGAGCTTAGAGTCTGTACTCACATGTTGGTACATGATAACAGGATTATCAAGTAAATATGTAGCTCATTCTTCAGTCTTATTGTGCAATATGCAAGACATGAGGGCTAATCATATACATATAATTAATGTTCTTATTTTATATTCATTTCAGAAGGATTTTTTTTTTTTTTTTTTTTTTTTTTTTTTGAGATGGAGTCTTGCTCTGTCGCCCAGGCCTGGAGTGCACGTGGCCGGATCTCAGGCTCCTGCGAAGCTCCCGGCCTCCCGGTTTACGCATTCTCCTGCTCCAGGCCTCCGGAGTAAGCTGGGACTACAAGCGCCGCCAGCCCTCCGCGCCGGGCCTAGTTTTTTTGTATTTTTAGTAGAGACGGGGTTTCAGCCATGTTAAGCCAGGATGGTCTCCGATCTCCTGACGCTCGTGATTCCGGCCCGTCTCGGCCTCCAACAGTGCTGGGATTCACAGTTTGAGGCGCACCGCGGCCCGGCCAGGATAAATTCTTAAAAATAAATCAATTTTGGCATCTACTAATTTTCTCACTACCACTGTTCTTTTACTTGATTTTCTGTTTATATATCACATACTCTTTTATGGAACAGATACTAATTCTGAACCTCTTAAAGAAAACTTTTGAGCATATGAAAATATGTGTGAAACTTTGAAAAAGGTAAACTTCCACCTGGAGTCTAATCATAAAGATTTGAATTATCTAGAATTCTTGACAAAAATTAAGCTTTTTCACAGGATCTACTAACATGGATCATGAATACCAACCTTGTCTCCGTCTTCCCCAGGAGAGCCGGCAGGACCAGCTGGCCCTGGGAGACCAACGGGACCTTGAACTCCATCTCTCCCTGCAGGCCCTTGGGGACCTTTTTCTCCCTGTATTGAATATCCAAAGATCACTAGTTTTACAGTTTTGAAGTGCAGCTACAGGAGTAATAATCTAGCTTCTATATTTGACAAGGATATTGTTTAATGATTTTTAGAAAAACGTTTTAAAGAATAAATGATACATGATCCCTACCTTCATTTGTGACTAAGAATACTATTCTTTTAAAATCACTTATAAATCTTAGGCTATGTTCCACAAAAATAATTAGGACCCAACTTAGAATTTTTCTTTCAAACATGCAATTATTACATATTGACAAATCAGATTCCTTACGTTTGTAAAACTTTGTTGAGCCTCTACTCCCCTTCCTTCGTGCCACTGACATAGCTGTGCAATGGGTATTAGGCTTTAGAAATCAAAAAATGCACTTGCTCATATGTCCAGCTTTGCCATATGCTTTACATGTTTCATATGTAACTTTCTTACTTTTAAGTGTTTGTTTTGGTTCTTCTGGTTTTTGAAAATGGCATTATTTTCATGTTTAAATTGACCTATACTGTGTAATCTTTTAAAAAGTGCCTTGATAATGAACTCAACTTCTGTTTCCAATAAAACATTTTTTCATAGTTTAAAATAAATTATTTTCTAAAAGTCAAAATTTCATCAGTTTTGCACAAGACAATATTCTTGATCGCATTCAGAGGTCCTTTCTGTCCTTCTGTTATACAAGCTGGGAATCTACAACTCATTAGAATTTTGCCTTTTCATGACCCCACTTTCCCTCACTTCTCTTAACATCTCCTGTTCCTTTAAAATGACTTAGTTTTGTACATTTTATCTCCGAATTGTCTCTTGAATATATTCACTTTATCTCAATCACTGACACCTTATTCTAAAATACTGGTTTCCTTGTTCTGAGATACTGAAAAAAATCTGTCTTTCCCCATGTGTATTCTTACTTCCTTCCAATCTATTCATCACACTGCATCCAGAAAGCCAATTAGATCATGTTACCTACATTTTTAGGTAAATTTACTTGTTTACTTTTCCTCACATAAAGACTTCATGGCTTAGTATAGCTTACCACGATCTAGCTCCTGCTACCTGCCCAAACACATCTAGCCTCCCCTAACCCTTGCTGTCTGCATTCCAACCCTTCTAGACATTTTTCTCAGTCCCTTAAATCTGATGCCATGTCCTTTCCTGTGACATTGCCTGAGCACATTTTGTTCCTCTGGCCTGGAATGCACCTACGAGAACTCTTTGCACAGTTAATTCTTTCTCATCTTTTACATCTCGCCATCAATGCCTTGTCCAAGAAAAGGCCCCAATTCTAGCAGGTCTCTCTACTATAATCTGACATACACCATTACATTCCCTTCATATCAGTAACCTGAGTTTGTCATTATATATGTATTTAGTGATTCTTTGCATATTATCAAATTGCCCTATCAGATAGTAAACTATGTTAGGGTAGGAACTGTGTCTGATTTTGCATTCTCTTGTATATCTCTGGCCTGTGGACCAGAGTAGTCACTTAAGGAACTGTTGCTACATTACTTAATTAATGACAACAAAAGTAACACTATCTATAAGGCAAATTTAAATTGTTAACTAATTTATTACTTGCCTGGGTTCCATATGTTCTTGTTTTCTAAAAGGGTGCCATAATTATTATGTGAGGGATACCCCTGATGTCACTCTGGAGACCTTTTATCTTCTTCAAACAAATATGATATTTCAAATCTATCAATACTCAAAGGATGTGCTGTGCTATTCACAGTAAACTTCACTATATTAAATACAATAGTTGATTCAGATAGCTCCCCTTAATTTGAATTTCCTTGCTAGCCTTAAACTCTAAAAGTCAATCCTTTTGTATAAGGTTTCCTGTAAATAAGGCAGATATATTCTCTTCTGCCTTCATTATAGTACACATAATCTCTAGCCAGGAATCACCTGCCATTCATTTCTTCTGACCCTGCTCTGTGTGGTGGTGGGAGAAATTCAACAGATCTATAGCACTCTAAATTTATATTAGCCATTTATAATTCCTCAAGATGACATAACTCTTCCTCCATTATGTATCTCTTGGCCCACAATCTACACAACTACTGGAAACATGTATCTCTCCTTGTAGTCGGTCTTTATTTCACCACTTCTAACCTTCCATTTACATTAATAACTAAATCTTCCCTTAAAAATTGATAGAATTAGCTAAACATCCCCATGTCCTTTGATTTGGCATGGTCTTATATTTAACCTATACTCCCACCCACAACTTTTATTACAATTCACAAAATCCATCACTCCTTCCTCAACAGCTCATTTATGTATTTATTAGCAGTTTATTATTTCATCCTTTTTTATGGCACTCTGGTTCACACACTGATGGTAATGATGATACTACTACTAATAGTAATGATTATTCTGAACACTTATCACAATTCTGAAAAATGATTTAGAACTATAATTTTATCTAGTCCTCACAAAATATTGTGATTATCTTCTTTTCAGAGATGAGAAAACAGAGGTTTTGATGTCAAATAACTTAACCGAAATCATGAACTAAATAAATGATAGGGCTAGCTCCCAACCCATTTCTGGTTGTCTTCAAGCAGGTAACCTGAGGCTACTCTCATTTCCTTAACTCCTTAACTTTTCCACTGACTATTTTCTTATTATTGATCAAGTAGATAAATATATGCACCACACAATAATAATAATAATGAGGCAATGCATTCAATCTTATTAGTACTTCCACCTACTGCTCATTTTTCTATGGGTTCCATGCCTTGCTTGAGGTGATTTACACTCCTATATAGCCCATTTTTTTCTTTTTGAATCAATTTAGAATTAACCTAAAGCTATAAATGTCCAGCAGGTAAAATCCCAGTCTCTTTATTTCTTTGTCTTTTGGATTTCTGTATTCTTGATCTTTTACAACATCCCACAAAAAGGAACTCGTTTATCTCTTGTTCTGTTTGATGGCATGTCTCTGGAGACACACACACACACACACACAAAGAAAAAAAAAAAAACACGTGGACTATTTCTCTCTCTTATTAGATGCTTTTGAAACTGATACCCATTATAATTCTCCATTAAGACTGAGTCCAGACTTCTGCTCTCCCTCAACATTAAATCACATGGTAATCCAAAAATATGCTTTTAAACATCACTCTTATTTTAAATGACTCCCAGACTTACATTTCTGGCACTGATCATTTTCTCTGCAATTATACACACACACACATGCTAGAAATTGTAAATAAGTATTTGGAGAATATTTTTCCTAAAATCTCAAGTTACTATTGCCTAATTCAGTTATAGTTAGTGCATTGACTTCATTGTGTTTTAGATCTAGCTTTTCCTCCAATTTCTACAACTGTCCCCAAATAGATGCATAGTTAAAATTGCTCCTTATCTGTAATCTTTGCATCCAGTTAACTAATAGTTTTCATTAGAATCAGTCTCCCTATCAAAATTTTCTATTAATGCCATTATGTTGGAGAAGGTTTTAAGAAGCCCCTTTCTTCTTACCTGCTTTCCAGACCCACCTCCCAGAGTTTCTAATCTAACTGATTAATATAGGGATGCTACTTAGGACATTTCTCCATTCCAGGAAGCAGGGTTGATAGGTAGGTGGACCAAGGGCTTGTCTTCCACAGGCCCCATCTTGTCTTTTTTTTTTTTTTTTTTTTTTAATGTAAGTGTAAACCTGCTGATAATTGCATAACATTTTGATAACACAAGCTGCTCAGCAGAGGTAAGAGCTAAAATTTGTTTGGAAAAAAGAAGACGTAAAGGCTATATATAACATTTTGCCAAACATTTTCATCAGTTTTTATTAAACCTCTGAATATATATCTATAACTCCTTTCACTGAACACTCTTATTACCACTTCATGCCACTGTTCCTAAGCAGACAGCTCCTTCAAAAGTATAATGCTAACAATACAGTGCCTACCCCTTAGTTATTCTAAATAGCTAATTTTGGCTAATAGAAAAAGGAATGAACATCCTGGAGTCGTTGTCCTTGGCTGGGATAACTGAAAGAGGATGGGTAAGGAAGGCATTCCCTTTTCCCTTCCCTAGTTATGATATCACTAATTACCAACAAAACTCAGGCATGAATCCTGGCTCTTACAAAGGCGAATGTCAATAATTTTTCATCTGTCTCACCTAATTAATTTCTTATCAATTTTAATGCTTTTCCATATTCTGATCTTTATTTCAATAATTTACTTATTCTTCATAAAGCTAAGGTAATTATCCACTTTAAAACCTACCATTCAATATATTACCTTCACAGAAATATTGACTTATCTAATTAGTATATTCTCAATTTGTATAAAAAGCAATTTATATCTATTTTCTCTGTATGCATTACTTAGTGTATTGCACAAAATATGTGTTCCCTATATTTTAAATTAACTTGTACTAAAGGAGTTGAATCTATTTTCTATCTTCTCCCAGTACACAGTACACTATTAAATATATTTTCTCAGCTTATTAAAAGTGCTTTTTCTGTCACCTAAAATTTCTATCCACAGGTGGCATGGCCCATTCCAACACTCTAACTCTTTCTGAAAGGTAACGGATTACAGGAAACGATTTTTTTTTTAAATTTTTAAACTGCTACAGTTTGAATGTGTCACCAATAAACATCTTTTGGAAACTTAATTCCCTATGCAACAGTGCAGGGGAGTGGGGCCTAATGATTAGGCCATGAGAGCAAAGTGAAATTAATTAATGCTGTTATTGCATTAGTGGGTTCATTACAACAAAGGGAATTTGTTTTCTTTTTACTCTCTCTCTCTCTTGCTCTCTTTGTCCTTCTATGATGGTATGATGTGTCAAGAAGTTCGTTACCAGATGTGACCCCACTAGCTTGGACTTTCCATCCACCAGAACCATGAGCCAATAAATTTTTGTTCATTATAAATTACCCAGTCTGTAGTGTTGTTAAAACTGCACAAAATGGTCTCAAACAGAAACATTGGAATAATATCACAGAATAATCAGAGAAAATGCACAGATAATGAAAGCAAATCAAATTGATAAAACTGAAGTCTTAGTGATAGAGGAGTATTTTTGAATATAAGCTTAAGCTTAATTTTATATATCAACACTTACCAGTATATAAAAATATTAAACTTACATTTTGTGTATCAGAGCCAATACTTTTATCTACATTTACTGAAACAGTTTGCATTTTAATCTTGTAGAAAGAGAGAATTATTTTTTAAAATACAATCATATCAAAACCAGGAACAAAAATAGAGCATAAATCTTAACAAAGAAACCTAAATCTAATAACTGGAATAGAGTCCATAGTCATGTAAATATAAAATGTTAAAATCCAATAAATATTAGATGAAATAATTGGTCAGATGTTCCCCGTCTCATTCACTGGTGATCAGAGCTCAAATTACATGAGAAGGGCAGCTACTTTCTATGAGCTTCATATACAGACTATGGAAATGCTTGAAGTTGAATTTGCATTACAAGAGGTGTAAAAAGTTCACACTTTTCTAATGTAAAGCAGCAAGGCATAGCTTTAATCAAAAACTCACAAGTTTTTTTTTTTTTTTTTTTTTTTTAAAGCAAAATGAGAAGCCTTTTACATTAATAATATCCAACTCCCTTACAGGTATTATGGTTTCATAAAGTGTGGGAAAATGTCATCTCATTTAATTGAATTTGAAATTTTCTCTATTATACATATACAAGCCAATGTATTTATATGCCAGACACATATATAGAGAGAATACAGTGGTGTATGAAAAGCTAATATTATTGAATAAAAACTAATAACGTGTACAAGGTAGCAGTGTAGTATATTTTCTTCTAGACATTACTTACAGGAGCACCTTTCTCTCCAGCTGGACCAGGAGGACCCTGAGGTCCCGGGCGCCCTGGTAAACCAATTGGGCCAGCTGTACCTGCTGACCCACGTTCTCCTGGTGAGCCCTAGTACACAAGAAAAGAAGTATTTTGTTATTAAAGAAAGCAATACTGGCTTAAGAATCCCTTATTTAACAACAGCTTCTTACAGTCTAGTAAAATATGTTAAAGTAACATTTAGAGTTTAGATAATTTTAGGATCCCAAAGGGAAACAGCTGTATCCACTATTTGAGATACTAATTTCCAGCCCCAATATTAAGCATAGATGTTGGTGTTAGAAAATACTGATGAGATGAAAAAAATACCTCAAAATTAGATGTATTTATTTATTTACTGTTATCTGTTTTTATTTAAGTGTTCATAATTGTGCACAATGCTTTATAAAAAATATATATAATAACCTCCTACACAAATTTCTCCCTGTATTATAATGAATTGGCAGAATACAATCCCTAAACTAGTGTTTCTTGAAGTTATCTCTGGGCTTTATTTCAAATGTGCTGAACCAAGATTTCAAAATAAAAAAAAAATGGGTTCAGAAATTCTTTGCATTAGGATACACACATAATTTTTTACAAAATAACATTTGATAATCACTATCCCAAAGTTTGGACATTTTCTCATAGAATAAGCCCTTAAATTCAACTTAGAGTTCTATAAGAACAGAACATGAGGTCCTTTATGAACACTGATGAGATAATTTGAATCTGATTTAGGATTTTTTTTTAACTGAGTTTCAAAAAAGATGTTATGTTTTTTAACTAGTTTGCTTTTTTAAAAAACTCCGTATACTAGATTTTTTGAAAAATATATCACATGGATACTGCTTATAGGTTAAAGGGGTTATCTGTACTACAATTTAAGCAAACATTATTAAAACAAGCTCAAAAGTACTGTAAAGCTCAAATATAATCTATTACTACTTCCAATTTTAGGTAATAAAAGATAACAACAAAATTGTCTTTGGATTCTCAGAATTTTTATTTTATGATTAAACTGTAAAATATTAGAAAATATAATTGCTAGTATTTTTTCTTAATAATTAACATACTTAGATAATAACATCATCATTTCAAAACTCAGAGGGAAAATTATTTATAAGAGTTGGAAAAGATATTACTTCATGTTTTCTACTGTTATACTTGCCATATTTTATAAATCATTTTATTATACAAATATGCATTATCTACGTTGTTCTAATTTGTATTTTGTTAACTAGGAAAATAATTACATGTGATAAAAATAGTAATCATACCAACAACTTGTATTAACATAATGCTTTACAATTTATCAATCAGTTTAAGTTTCATCTTATCATTTTATTCTCACAACAATTCCAGGTAGTTGATAGAGCTGTTGTAGCATCTGTTTTAAAAATGAGGAATCTCTGGCTCAAAGAAGTTAACCGTCCTTCCTGTAATCATATAACTAGTTAAGAGAACCCTGAGCTTGGACTCCACTCTGATTTCTTGACAAAGCCACCCATTGGTTCTTTCTAATGAGGACAGCAATGTTTGTAATTATTAGGTATCTTAAACTTAGGTGATAGAAATAGTTTGGAGAGACATTGCCAAAAATATAGTTAAAGAAATTGTGAAATTTGACCTTGATATAAACAAAAGTGGCATTTTTGAGCTGTAAATAAGTAGATGTTCAAAACGAATCTAGGGAATATTTTATATTGCATAATAAATGAGTTGTATGTAAACTCTATTTTACCAATGAAGTATTCCAAATACTAAAGAGGAGGCTATAGTTACAAGAGAAAATTGCAGTTAGTACTTTTTAGATAATAAACATACACTCTTTTGTCAATGTATTTTTTTAATTTAATAATATTAAAATATTTTGTGAATAAAATAGTCAACCACAAGTTGTATTACTGTTAACCAAGTAACAGACTCCTGGTGAATGATTCTAGAAGTCAGTGAAGAAGAAAAAATAACAACATCCTCTTAGTGTTGTACATTCAAAATGAGCAACTCTAAGAGTAGAAAGAACACAAATATTTGCGTCCAATTCTTTGAGAGGGAGGTCAGGAAGGAAGAAAAAAGCACAGGAGGTGGATAAGGAGAAGAGCAAGTAGAACAAGGGCTATGAATTGAGAGGAATGCAAAGGTGTCCCTTGAATTACTAAAAAGAGAGGAAAGAAGAAAATCAGTAATAAAAACTCTCCTTTTTTGGTAACAGAAACACATCAACAGAAGACAATACATGATGCAACTAGGGTTACTCTATTCAAGTTAAAATTAATGCCACTAAAGATAAATCTCCACTAATCTGAAAAGCTGATTTGTTGAGGATCAATGTACATACAAGGTGACTATATTACATTTTTGTTTAGTATTTCACTTCTAACCCTCACAAAATGATTGCTACCCATTAGTTTTATCAAACCTAGAATAAGCATTTAACTCCTGTAGTATTTCATTTGTAATTGGCTGTACAAAAAGAGGTGCAATTTTAATTTGTCAGGCCATACAAATTTTCTCTCTTTAATCCTGTTTAAACCCTGACTGTAGAAAGACTACCCTAGGAAGATATCACACTAGGCTGTGGTGAAGTTGATGGTTACTAGACTAGAATGAAAAACAGGGGATAAACAGCAAAAGTTTGAAGTCCATTTTAAGAGAATTAACTAATTTTCAATTATTATGCCTATTAATTAACAGTTATTGTGTTAAGTACTTTGCATATGTAATATAATTTTATTGCTGTATGACTTGTATATTTTTAAGTTAAAGACCATAGACTCAAGGTCTCTGTGCCTTAATTCACTACCAGGTTTTTTCCTACAATACTTAGCAGTTTATAAGTGGTGAGAACAAAATTTCCTGGACTCGTTGTACCCATAAAACTCATGGGTACAATGAATTGTGCTAAATTTTAATAAATGGAAGAAATATAGCCATTTAAGAGCCACTTCTACCAGAACAAGCTCATATTGGTTGAATATTCTCTAAAACAAACAAAGAAAAAACTTACAGGAATTGATTAAAATGCTTATCTCCTTTATCCAAATAGTCATTCTCCATCATTCATTTAGTTCATTTGACCTTTGCTACAGAAGTCATTAGAATCTCTGCTCTTGGCCGGGCACTGTGTTTCATGCCTGTAATCTCAGCACTTTGGGAGGCCAAGGTGGGCAGATTGCTTGAGGCCAGGAGTTCGAGACCTGGACAACATGGTGAAACCCCTCTCTAATAAAACACAAAATTATTTGGTTGTAGGGGCGTACACCTGTAGTTTCAGCTATTTAGGACAGGAGGGTCTCCTGAGCCCAGGGAGGTCAAGGCTGCAGTGAGCTGTGATCATACTGCTGCACTCCAGTCTGGGTGACAGAGCAGGACTCTGTCTCAAAAGAAAAAAATAAAAAGAATCTCTGCTCTTTGTCACTATTGTTTATAAGTTCATTTGAAATTTTCAACAACAAAGAACTGTTTTCACTTTTGGTAATTTTTCAACACATTTCACTGGAGACACCATGGTACTGTTTCACTAGGCTTCCCTCCTGATTTCAGAGTTCACCCATGCTGAACTCTGAAATAGTGTGGTTTAATGCATCTTTTTGAGATAATTATCCTCAGTCATCCTAGAAAATACTTGACTCACATACTTAGATTTTCTTTACTTTATATTTTAGCATTTTACTTTGAACATTATTTTCTCCTAAAAATATTACATCTATCACTGCCCCTCTAACACAATATGTCCATTTTTACCTCTGAATATTTGGTCACACTTGTCTTCTGACATGGAAAATCTCTGGTATTTTCCTATACTACTAAAATTCCAGCTTTTTGTTTTGTTTTGTTTTGGCCCAGGTCAAGAACCATCTGACATGGTTAGGCTTTGTGTCCCCACCCAAATCTCATCCTGCTTTGTAACCCCCATAATCCTCATAATCCTCACCTGTCAAGGGAGAGATTAGGTTATGACAATTGAATCATGGGGCAGTTTCCCCCATGCTGTTCTCGTGACAATGAGTGAGTTCTCATGAGATCTGATGGTTTATAAGGGGCTCTTCCCCCTTTGCTCAGCACTAACTTCCTGCTTACTTGCTTCCCCTTTGCCTTCCACCATGATTGTAAGTTTTCCGAGGCTTCCCCAGCCACGCTGAACTGTAAGTCAATTAAACCCCTTTCCTTTATAAATTACCTAGTCTTGGGCAGTTCTTTATAGCAGTATGAAAATGGACTAATATACTATCTTACCAAAAAACTGTATTTTCCTGAGAATAAGAAGCATGAGATCCTTCAAAGTATTCCTTATACACTCTCTTATAGTACCTAGGAGCTCTACCATTATTTTTGGAGTGAATTAATGCAGCCCTTGGCACTACATTCTGAGTAGTAAATATCTCCATGCTCTCTTAATTCATATTAACAAAGAATAACATGTTGATTGTATGTATTAAATAACTATAATGCATTTGTGTTTTTATTATGTATGCAAACACGTTGAACATGTTAAAAATTTAGGCTTCAGGCCGGGCACGGTAGCTCACGCCTGTAATCCCAGCACTTTGGGAGACCGAGGCAGGCGGATCACGAGGTCAGGAGATTGAGACCATCCTGGCTAACACGGTGAAATCCCGTCTCTACTAAAAATACAAAAAATTAGCCGGGCAAGGTGGTGGGCAGCTGCAGTCCCAGCTACTCAGGAGGCTAAGGCAGGAGAGTAGCGTGGACTCAGTAGGCAGAACTTGCAGTGAGCCGATATCCCACCACTGCACTCTAGAGCCTGGGCAAACAGAGCAAGACTCTATCTCAAAAAAAAAAAAAAAAAAAAAAAAAAAAAAAATTAGGCTTCAAATATACACATACGTAATCAAGAGAAAATTTTCAAATTTGCAGGAAAAAAGCAATTGAATGTATATTTTCCCCATAAAAAATGGTTTCAAAATGAAAAAAAAAATTACCTTAACTTGATGCATTATGATTGATATGTTATATGAAAATAAGCCACAGCTTTTACTTATAAAAATAATGGTTATTAAATTTAGACTTGAATATGTTTATTAATTGAAATATTTTAATAATTATTTTAATGTATCTCAAGAAGAGACAGAATGCTGATTTGACTCTATGGCAATGTGTATAGTTTGTAGATACTGTATACTTTTTTTTTTTTTTTGAGATGGAGTCTCGCTCTGTCACAAAGCTGGAGTGCAGAGGCACAATCTCGGCTCACTGCAACCTTCAACTCCCAGGTTCAAATGATTCTCCGGCCTCAGCCTCTCGAGGAGCTGGAACTACAGGCTCACGCCACCACGCCCAGCTAATTTTTGTATTTTCAGTAGAGACATAGTTTCACCATGTTGGCCAGGATGGTCTCGATCTCTTGACTGACCTCATGATCCGCCTGCCTCGGCCTCCCAAAGTGCTGGGATTACAGACATCAGCCAACGCGCCCAGCCAGATACTGTATACTATTTTTTATTACAAAGTTTAACTGTTGCAGTTTCTCCCTTGGAGCATTCATAAGATTAAATTTCAGATTGCCATCTTGCTTGTGGAACCTGCATTAAAATTAGTGTTGAGAATATATTACTTCTCTGTAGTTAAAATATTGCTCATGATCTTGTCACAGCTCATAAACATTGAAACAACACATGAAAACAAGAGGAGACTTTCGGCATGTATATCCATGCCCTAAAGCACAACTGCAATTTCTTTTTCTATTAGTTATTTCAAACACTCTCTAAGCCTAGATGTTCTGCTATAATTTTATTTTATACATCTATAAATGAAAAGTGAAAATCTCTGATGGTATCTACCAGTCAAGCAAATGACATAGTAAACTTGCAAATCTTATTTAAATATTCTCAGGCCAACTTTAAAAGAATAAACTTATGAATCCTTTAATCTCAACAGAATCACTGGAGAAGTTCTATTTTTTTAAACAAAAATTTAAACCCAATATGAAAAGAAGGTCTCATTTACACATTCAGCTAATAACTCCATATTCATCACTAGTGAGAATCTATTCTCTTGTGACACTTGACTGTGAATATGAAATGCATTATGGCAGGAAGCAGCCCTTGAGAAACTCACAATGTGTATACACTTTTTATTTGTTTCTATAAAGAGTAGGCATGTATAGTGAGACATTTTTGTATTGCTGTACAGCTGGCTAAAGAACAAGGGGCTTTATAGTTGTCAGATAAATAAACTATTATATCTAAACTGAATGATTGTCTTTCAGCATAGGTAAAATAGATAATGATTAACTTCACAAAGGTAGAGGTTTTTTCTTTTTTTTTTCCCAAGGATCCCCAGCAGTTTGAGTAGTTACTGGCACATAGTACACCATAAATAAATGTGTCAATTAAGTGTATGATCTTTCCCTTTCTAGCAATGGAACCACTAGCTTTCTGATCTTAAGCAAACTCTCTCTGAGTCACTCTTGTTGATACAGATGGAGAGAAATAGTTTGTTGTCAGGTTTTTGTGATGCTTACTATGATACATCTCAAGTTATTTGGACAATGCCTGTCATAATAGAGACAGAAAGTTTGTCATCAGATTTTTGTCATGTTTAATATGATATAGCTAAGGTTCTTTGAACAATGACTGTCAAAAAGTATAAATGTAATATATGTTAGAGAACTGTACATGAACGGTTACATATTTCAAAAATAGATGTAAAATCTCAAATAATTGTAGAAGTAAAATTTTACAGAAAAGTAAAGTAAGATCCAGAAAATTATATAGCATATTTAATACTTTAATAAATTAATATGAAAACAACAGGTACAAAATACCCTGTTAAAAGAAGGGTAGGGCTTTTCCCACATAATATGGTATTGTTAACCCTAACTTTAACTATTTGTATACTTGTCTCTCTGCAAGAAGGATAGATAGTTTACACATCAAAAGTGCCTAGATAGAACGCAAAGGAGAAACTAAAAATTATAGAAATAATATTTTCTTAATATGTGATTTAAATGACAATAAAACATGTTTCCCAAAGGCAATAATATCTGTTTAACTGCATGAATTATAATGACCATAATATCGTAAGTATTCTGTTATTTCAGTATTAAATATTAACAACTATGGAAAACATGCCATTTCTCTCTCATTTTGAACTGAAAAGTGAACATTTACATGCTTTTAAAAAGGAGGAATTTACATTTCTCTACTTAGTTACCTTTCTTTACTTGTGTATTAGCTTTATCCCCTTCTGCAGCCCTTCCCCTAAATCCTGCTGCACCTTCATCTAAACCTTACGATGATAATGAAACAAGAAGCAATAGTATTGGTCTATACTCTTGGAACAATGGGAATAGGAAGTACTTCCCTAATCCTTCACACAGATGAGAACACCAAAATAAACATTTTATCAGTTATTTTCACTGGGTGTTTCATATTCCGAGGAGTATTTGTAAAGTAAATGAAAGTGATAGACAAAATCACCTCATCAGCATTCAGTTAAGAGGCAGCCCACTAGAGAGAAGAATAGAAGTATAAACACATAAAGCGCTTATGAACCAGAGCTATACAACTAGAAGGCAAAAGCATGTCTGCTTTGTCTTTTTAAGTTGACCTTCTGCCAGGCACCTTGGCTCGCACCTGTAATCCCAGCACTTTAGGAGGCCGAGGTGGGTGATCACTTGAGGTCAGGAGTCCGAGACCAGCCTGGCCAACACGGTGAAACCCCTTCTTTATTAGAAATATAAAAGTTATCTGGGTTGGTGGCAGTTGCCTGCAATTCCAGCTACTCAGGAGGCTGAGACAGGAGAATCGCTTGAACCTAGCAGGCGGAGGTTGCAGTGAGCTGAGATTGCGCCACTGCACTCCGGGCTGAGCAACAAGAGCAAAACTCCCTCTAAAAAATAAATAAACAAACAAACAAATAAATAAATAAATAAATAATAAGTAAATAAAATAAAAAATACAAAAAAAAGAAGTTGACCTTCATGTCAAAACTTTCACTCTCTACATGACATACATTTTAGATTACGTGAACTAAAATTTAGATGAACTATCAAGCATTATTAGAATTTAAAGCATAAACTCTGAATGATCAAAGTCAAATCAAATGCCTCAGATTTTGATCACTGGTCCCCATCACTATTGCTAAATTTATCTCATGCCTAGTTGGATGTAATCATCTTACACTAAGGTCTACCTGAGTCACAATGGAGAAAATGTGCTTTATCTAAAATGTATAGAGTCTGACTTGGCATGTCAGTATATGCCATCCTTCTAAACCTTGGTTATTCCCTTGCTTGAAGAGTAAGTAAAACCAAGGAAAAGAAGGTTCTAAGAAATAGGATTAAGAGCAACAAAATAAGAGAAATAGGAATTATGATAGGAAGAGAACGAGAACTCTTAAAGAAGCAATGAGAAGAAGAAGAAATAATAAATAAAGAAGGAAAATAAAGTCAGAATCATGGGAGGATGGTCAAATAAGAGAAGTCACAGAAAAGAGCAAAGACTGCAATACCGCACAATTTTCAAATACTGGACATACACCCTGTACCAGTTATTTGGCTCCTCTCATATACTTTCTGCATATTAACTCCCACAGCTCCTGGGGATAAAATATACATGTGATTGTAAAGATAGAAGGCTTTTACTAAACACACTACTATATTTATTTTAATCTCATTTTTTAGATAAATAACTGTTGTTAATGAGATTATTCTCTACTGTGAAGAATATCTGGAGGAGAGATTATTTAAGGAAAGTATCTTTTCTTAAATATTATTTTCCTTGATTTTGTTTTATAAAATATATGCAGTAGGTGAAAGCTGAGAATTTGGTGCATGATATATTTAAATATATGTTTACATACATAGAAAACATTTACCCAGTTTACGTTCATCATGCAGAAAAGTGCTGCACTGCCTTTCTCTCTTAATGTTCAGTCTCTTGCTACTTTCTGTCTTGCGTGTGCATCAAGACATCCACTTAGGGACTACATCCCTTGAGATCAGAAGATATGCCCTGGATTTGATTGGCATCTGTTACCAGTTCTTGGATACAACATTATGTATACAGCGGATAGTTTGTTTCAATAGACTTTAAAATCCCAACATCACAGCATCCTATTGGTATAATTTTGTCATAAGTGGTAGCACGACAGAATGTTCCTCAATATACAATAACTCCCAGGACCAAAACCTTTAGAGAACCCTAACCTTGAAATACTAGTTCATTACTAAGAAGACAAAAGTGTTGAGCAGTTCAAGACTAAATTTTGCACACAAAAGGCTGCTTTTCATAGATACAACTGGTTTTATTTACAGCTTCAATTCAAACTTAATTTCCTTAGGCAAAAGTATTGTTCTCACCTTTGTGTTTTCTGTTCTTTTAATATATTTCATATTATTTACTATGTTATTTTATCTGCTCTTTATCTGTCCTCCTCAGTAAACCCTAAGTTCTTTGCAGCAAGGTCCATTTTATGAATCAATATAACTTCAGTTTAATAGATTGTCTGATATTTTCAGGTATTTATTTCTTGATGGTAATTTCACAGAAAAGACTTACAGCAGCTTAAATAGTATGCAGAAAATATTAGACAATATACATTTAAAACAGGAAAACAGGTAAGCAAATAACTTTTATTGAAGTAAAATGGAGCCAGCAATATTAGTAAACTAAAGATGCATACCAAGACCAAGGATTTTCTAACTGTATATTATGATCCATGAGTAGGTTATAAGATAAATTTCATGGGTCTTGTTGAGTATTTAAAAAATATTAACTATGACAAAATGTAATAGACAATATTAAAGTATATCATAGGTACTTTTTATAGTAAGTTGTGGTCAAAAATTTTTAAAATAGTTATAAAACATTATCTTCTGTACCGTCTCTATTTTGACTCCATTATTTCTGTAAGTCAAAGCAAAAAGAATTCTAAGTTTTGTAATTCAAATTGACTAAAGAAATAAGTCAGTTAACTGTTCAAGAAATAACAAGAAATAATTTAAAATATTCCACAAAAAGAATACTTGAAAAAAATAAACTGCCAATATTTTTAAAGCTGTGGTTAGCAAGAGATTTCTTCCAAGGATATTCATAAAGAGGACCCTGTATAAAGCAATATCCCATATCTTCAAACAGATCTTTTTAGTTCATTTGTTT
>NW_016825956.1:539008-544852 GCF_001698545.2 Rhinopithecus bieti
TAGCAGGCGGAGGTTGCAGTGAGCTGAGATTGCGCCACTGCACTCCGGGCTGAGCAACAAGAGCAAAACTCCCTCTAAAAAATAAATAAACAAACAAACAAATAAATAAATAAATAAATAATAAGTAAATAAAATAAAAAATACAAAAAAAAGAAGTTGACCTTCATGTCAAAACTTTCACTCTCTACATGACATACATTTTAGATTACGTGAACTAAAAATTTAGATGAACTATCAAGCATTATTAGAATTTAAAGCATAAACTCTGAATGATCAAAGTCAAATCAAATGCCTCAGATTTTGATCACTGGTCCCCATCACTATTGCTAAATTTATCTCATGCCTAGTTGGATGTAATCATCTTACACTAAGGTCTACCTGAGTCACAATGGAGAAAATGTGCTTTATCTAAAAATGTATAGAGTCTGACTTGGCATGTCAGTATATGCCATCCTTCTAAACCTTGGTTATTCCCTTGCTTGAAGAGTAAGTAAAAACCAAGGAAAAGAAGGTTCTAAGAAATAGGATTAAGAGCAACAAAATAAGAGAAATAGGAATTATGATAGGAAGAGAACGAGAACTCTTAAAGAAGCAATGAGAAGAAGAAGAAATAATAAATAAAGAAGGAAAATAAAGTCAGAATCATGGGAGGATGGTCAAATAAGAGAAGTCACAGAAAAAGAGCAAAGACTGCAATACCGCACAATTTTCAAATACTGGACATACACCCTGTACCAGTTATTTGGCTCCTCTCATATACTTTCTGCATATTAACTCCCACAGCTCCTGGGGATAAAATATACATGTGATTGTAAAGATAGAAGGCTTTTTACTAAACACACTACTATATTTATTTTAATCTCATTTTTTAGATAAATAACTGTTGTTAATGAGATTATTCTCTACTGTGAAGAATATCTGGAGGAGAGATTATTTAAGGAAAGTATCTTTTTCTTAAATATTATTTTCCTTGATTTTGTTTTATAAAAATATATGCAGTAGGTGAAAGCTGAGAATTTGGTGCATGATATATTTAAATATATGTTTACATACATAGAAAACATTTACCCAGTTTACGTTCATCATGCAGAAAAGTGCTGCACTGCCTTTCTCTCTTAATGTTCAGTCTCTTGCTACTTTCTGTCTTGCGTGTGCATCAAGACATCCACTTAGGGACTACATCCCTTGAGATCAGAAGATATGCCCTGGATTTGATTGGCATCTGTTACCAGTTCTTGGATACAACATTATGTATACAGCGGATAGTTTGTTTCAATAGACTTTAAAATCCCAACATCACAGCATCCTATTGGTATAATTTTGTCATAAGTGGTAGCACGACAGAATGTTCCTCAATATACAATAACTCCCAGGACCAAAACCTTTAGAGAACCCTAACCTTGAAATACTAGTTCATTACTAAGAAGACAAAAAGTGTTGAGCAGTTCAAGACTAAATTTTGCACACAAAAAGGCTGCTTTTCATAGATACAACTGGTTTTTATTTACAGCTTCAATTCAAACTTAATTTCCTTAGGCAAAAAGTATTGTTCTCACCTTTGTGTTTTCTGTTCTTTTAATATATTTCATATTATTTACTATGTTATTTTATCTGCTCTTTATCTGTCCTCCTCAGTAAACCCTAAGTTCTTTGCAGCAAGGTCCATTTTATGAATCAATATAACTTCAGTTTAATAGATTGTCTGATATTTTCAGGTATTTATTTCTTGATGGTAATTTCACAGAAAAAGACTTACAGCAGCTTAAATAGTATGCAGAAAATATTAGACAATATACATTTAAAAACAGGAAAACAGGTAAGCAAATAACTTTTTATTGAAGTAAAATGGAGCCAGCAATATTAGTAAACTAAAGATGCATACCAAGACCAAGGATTTTTCTAACTGTATATTATGATCCATGAGTAGGTTATAAGATAAATTTCATGGGTCTTGTTGAGTATTTAAAAAATATTAACTATGACAAAATGTAATAGACAATATTAAAGTATATCATAGGTACTTTTTATAGTAAGTTGTGGTCAAAAATTTTTAAAATAGTTATAAAACATTATCTTCTGTACCGTCTCTATTTTGACTCCATTATTTCTGTAAGTCAAAGCAAAAAGAATTCTAAGTTTTGTAATTCAAATTGACTAAAGAAATAAGTCAGTTAACTGTTCAAGAAATAACAAGAAATAATTTAAAATATTCCACAAAAAGAATACTTGAAAAAAATAAACTGCCAATATTTTAAAGCTGTGGTTAGCAAGAGATTTCTTCCAAGGATATTCATAAAGAGGACCCTGTATAAAGCAATATCCCATATCTTCAAACAGATCTTTTTAGTTCATTTGTTTTACAAATAAAGTTTCTCTAAATATAAGTCAATGGTGTACACCTAGACCCACCCTAGTACAGTAAATCCATTTCTATGGAGTGTCATAATAATGACCTGTGCTTCAGACTAAATGGATTATAAATAAAGAGAATAGGTACTAAATATACTTATAAATGAATGGATAGAATAACACTTGAATGGATGCATGAGAATTAAATATTATATTTGTTCTTTTCTCAGATTAGAGCATATAGTAAGGATATAGTGCATAAGCTACATAATTGGGACACATGAAGACTTTGCAAATATCACTGTGAGCGATAAGGTTAGCTGATTAAAGCTCTGCTTAGGACTTTTAGTTTTAGTTCATCAGTATCCTATGTAATGAGGGAACTTATTATTTCCCTGCAATCCAGAAATACACAGCACAACTACATTCCTTATGAGTTGTATTATAGGAGAAAGAAACTAAGAATTCAATGGTATTGTGACAAATATCTAGTCATTAAAAAATCAACCTGTATATTAGTTTAATCAGTTTCATCTTTGATTCATTCAAAATAAACAATAGTTATAGAGAATAGTAATAATAAAGCCCAGGTAGTTGAAATATTAACTCTTCTCACTCTCTTTTGACAAAATTGTTCACAGAGATTTAGAAGGATCAAGATGACTTGAAAATGAGTTTACGTAAAGTGCTATTATGGATTTTTGCCCAGATAATTTGGGCAAGCTGTATACTTCTTCAAGTCTCAGATCTTTTATCTTTAAAAATGGAATGATAAAATAGAAAACAAAACAAAACAAAACAAAACAAAAAAAAACCCCTACCATTCCAAGTCGCAAGAATAAGAATAAAAGATATAAATAACAGATACAAAATATCTAGTATAAGAATTGAAAGAATAAACACTCAGTATTATTTCATTTCCCTTTTCTATTTTCCTTTAGACTTCACATTCTCTTCCTCAGAACTCATCACTTTGCTTTTTCTGTAATACAAACAACTTCTGAATACCCATCACTGTTTCCGTGAATTCCTTTCTTGCACTTACCATTACTTCGTCAATATCCTAAAGGTAAAGTTAACATAAGATTGATATAAACTCAGACATATCCATTGTAAAAGCAAATTTTAGATGATGTCCTTATGTCTTTATTCCTTATGACTCAGAATTTTATCATTTCTCACCAACTGATCAAATACTTCCCTTTAATATTTTGCCATCACCTTTTCTATTACCATTGCAAAGCAGAACTTGCTACCTTTTAAATAACTCTCGACTCTTCATTCTTTTTTTTCCAATATTAATTTCAAGGGAACCCAATAGTAAGTTTTGAACCTCAAAAAATAAGAATTAACATGAATTAATTTTCTAGATAAATTATACTTCACATTTAGAAAACCATCCAGTTTTTGTTTTATCTGTCATTTGGAACAAAAAAATTCAAAATCAAATTTTATGTGATGTAATCACTTCAAATGGAGTAAAATAAGGCTTGTTATGAACTGAGTCATCATCATGCACCTCTTCACTATATTCTGCAGCAATTAAAACAATAGTGTTAGGAACTAATAAATGTGTATGGTGTCTTCCTTTTAGTGAATCCTTTTCCAACAACTTTAAGGAATAATTTTAATTGGTTGATGTTTGCATATTTGATTTGTGAACATAAAAATGGGTATTAATTTCAAATAAACACAGTGAGCATCTATCAAGCACATCTATTATCAAAGTAGATAATCAAAAATTACAAAGGTAATTTGTAATTTTTTGTGACTGCCAAGAGGTTTTAAGTTTTTTTTGTGTGTGTGAATATTTCTGGTTTTTGTTTGTTGTTGTTCTTGATGAGGTAAAACTGCTCTAGGCATGGAAGACATCACCAAACTGTCATTCTCTCAAGGACACAAGCTTGAGGTCATTGTTCAGTTTTCATTTGTTCTCACTGCCCATATCAAATATTAGTCATAAATCTTACTATCTTGCCCCCCTCCGTGTTTGCTACATCAGCACTGTCCTTGGATTCCACACTGCCCTAGCCATCAGCTCGCTCCAATGTTTATACAGGTCAATGGACTTTTGTGATTTATTCTCTCCTATCTCTGTTATATATTAAACACTAATGACAGATTTGTTTTCTTAAAACTTCAATTTGTTTGCTCCACTTGCTCTGTACATTTCAAATATTCAAATGACTACATCTTGCAATTTTAGAGCTTCCGTAATTACATTACATGTTGCATTAGGGATTTAGTTTTTTTATTATGTAAAATAGCAGAGTGCTTGGATGCTAGCAAGAATTCAACAAATGTTAGACCATCTCCCATATCTTGTCCCACTTGGGCAAAAACAGATACTAATTAAACATCATATCCCTTTCCTAATATTTTCTTGCTTTTCAATGATTTTTGTAATGTTCTGTACTCGTGAAGCCAAGTTCAAGGGTCATCTTTTCCACATGGCCCTTCCCCTTATTTTTATTATCTTTCTACCTCACTCATAGAATTAACATTTATTGTTTGCATGTCTTTAGGCATTTAACCACCAACTAACTTACAGTGCTATTTAGTCTTTGGTGTATTTCTTTTTAAAATTGTTCATCCTATTTTATCTCAAGGAATATCTACTGTGATGTTCAGTTGCATATAACAAAGTAAGTAATAATTGTCAAATACACAATTGAAGCCAAATAAATAAAAGTACATTTGATTTTTATATCATATTTAATGTTATTCTACATGTAACTATACATTTTTCAATTAATATCTTGAAAATTCTATCCCCTGGACATAGTATGCAGCCTACAAATACACTGGTTTCTACCGTTCCCAACCCCTGAGACAGCTTCAGTGCTTGGTCCCTGAAAAACAACTTAAAACAATGTAATCCTTGTAGTCACAGCTCAGATAATTAGTTCAGTGTGCATTGCTCTTAAAGCATCATTTATTCCTACAATATATCTTTAGAATCTGAAGGTCTGGTTAAATGGATCTCATTTTACTGAAATTTAGAAGATTCTATACCCAAATACGAACTTTTGTCTTATTAAGTTGTTGTTCCTGCTAATGCTACTGCCACTAACTTTTGAGGATATTAGAAAATGTTCATAATTTTATGAACTCCAGTGGAAGTCTAATACAGTTTTCAAGATATATTTTCTTTAAAAAATATCTTTACCACATTTCCATAATTATCTCAATGGTTGTGATATGATGTGAGGGAAGTAAAGTAAGTATCATGTGAATCAATCTGAAAAATGATATACTTGTATTCCCAGTATTAAGTAATTCTATATAAACTTTATTCCAATATTAGAATTCATAATAATTCAAATGAGTAGGTGTGAGATGATTACTGTGCTTCAGGCACCGTATAGTGAGTATCTAAAATAATACAGGTAACTCACAGCCTAATGCGAGAGACGGCCAACTATATTCCAATGTAATCTCTAAACATGGAGATACAATAAAGGGCAGTGGGTGTGTGTGTGGGGGGGGGGGGGG
>NW_016825956.1:545347-609766 GCF_001698545.2 Rhinopithecus bieti
GATTTTTACCAATACATGAAATGGAGGTAAATTATCCAAAGATAACTTTACAGAGATTTAACATTTAAGAGTTTTCTTTATGGATGAGTAGGATCTTCTTCAAGTAGAGAAAGAAAAACTGGAGTTTCCTGGAGGAAGGGGAAAAGTATACAGTATGCTCTTTTCAAAATAGAAAAGGTCATGGTTTTGAGAAGCAAGACAACATTCAATGCATTAAGTTGGGTAGAATTGAAGTGGGGGGCATGAAGAAAAAAAAAAAGACTATAGAAATTGGGGTTGAACTTGGAAGATGACTTGCTGGCTAGGATAAGGAGCTTGGTTTCCGAAGGCAGTGTGGAGCTATAGGATGGGTATGATAGAGGAATGCCATAGTTAAGGATGTGTGCTAAACTAGTATTCTATAGGTGAAACAGACTGAAGAGGATAAGAAAATGAATCCAAAGATAAGATGTTATTAGTCAAAGAGAAAGGAAGAGAAAAGAGTCTGGACAAAGACTGTAGTGGTAGAAATGAAGAAAAGGGGAAAAATTAGTAAAATATTTTGGAAGCAGAACTAATAAATATTGTGTGAGGGGAAGTTGAGAGGGCTTTTAAGGCGACTTTCAGCACTTTTAGGTTGGTGAAATAAGAAAATGAGAAGAAAACACTAAATACGGCAGTTTGGCTGTTATAGTGAAATTTCAGTGTACAGATAAGAATAAAGATGAATTTATTAAAAAATGAAGCATACATTCAATTGTTTTCTGAGGGATTGATACGTATCTCAAGAAAAAAGATGAGGCAAAAATCTGATATTTATTCATTTGCCAATTATTTCATAATGTTTCGATTAAATAAAGAAATATGGATAATATATAAGATTTTGCTTATGGGTTTTATGCTTTTATGCTTATGTCTTTTGTATCATTGAAAAATTCAAGTCTCATCAAGTACTTATAAACAAATTAAATATGTTCTATAATAAATGAATGATAGAATATAATTTATAAGACATCAAATCTTATTTTGTAAGTAATTTTAAAATAATAGATGTAAATGAAGTAAAAATTTCAAACTATAGCCTCTCCAGGCCTTCCGTGACTACGAGCTTCTATCACTCATAATGAGGATTTATTTCCTTGGGAACCGTAAGAAGCAAGATATTTCCTTTTACCTCCTGACAGCAGCAGAAGCAAATATTTCCAATCATCTAAACCCTTCTGTTTCTGCATTCATTAGTGTATGCAATTAGTGGGAACTAGGCATTGACTGATTTGATTGACATGTGTTTATTTTCTCTCCCACACGCTGTGGAATCACAGCATGAGAGTAATGAAAGAAGAGCTGTAATTCTCAACCATGATTGTCTGGCTATTTATTATCGTCATACTTACAACTGGACCTGGTGGGCCCTGGGGACCTTCCCCTCCTTTCAGTCCAGGTGCACCCTGGAAAAGTGAAAAAATAAAGCAAATGAATCTCTATGAATTGGATATCAATAGGAGGAGATATCTGATTAATAAAATAAGGATATCAGATAATGTTTTTAAACATAACTACATATATACACACATATATAACAATAATCAAATGCATATGTTTACATATATTCCCTTAATTACTCATCGCTTTTTAAGTTCTGGGAAAAAATGCTTCTAATAAACAATTTGAATCACTTGCTTTATCTATATAGATGTTGATTATACCTGAGCTCCAGGAAGACCTCTTTCCCCTGGGAAACCACGTAATCCTGCTGGTCCATCTTTCCCTGAGATACCTTGAGGACCTGGATCACCCTAAAGAATATAATAAACATCCATCAAGACAGATTACTTTCTACACATATTTCTACAAACAAAATTGTGATTACTTCTAAACTCCTGTAAGTAAAATTTGAATCTTATTTAATGATGAGAATATTGGGTAGATTACTATATGCATTAAAATGAAGTACCCACTACCTACATTTAAGGGTATATGTATATAAAAGATTTTATGGTCAATGGAGCTAACAGTCTTATGTAAACGTTGGGCAATATCTTGGAGTATAATAAACACACACTAAATATTTTCCTGACACATCTTCTGACACTCATTTAAATGGAATCTGTAGACAAGTGGTGAGTATAGTGAAATATAAATTAAAGTTTTCGGCCAAAAAAAATTTCTGAAGCATGTTGTACCTTTGCACCTTCTTTTCCTGCAGCACCAGGAAGACCTTGCTCACCAGGAGGGCCAGGAGGGCCAGGATGCCCACGTTCCCCTATTGGACCAGTCTCGCCAGTTGGGCCCTAAATTAGATAAGCAAAACCACTTAGATTGCTCTTTTATTTTTGGCAAAGATAACACAAACTCAAAAACAGTATTATTCTCATTTACAAAAGTTTATCATCCTCACTTATTCTCATGATATCTTACAAAACACTTACAAAGCACTGAAAGTAGCATATCAAGTAACAGTCTAAAAAATTTTTATATAATCTTGGTTAGAATCTGAGTGTAAAAGGAAAGCACATAAAGTCCAAAAAGATGTTTTCTTTGCTTAATACAATAACTTCTGCAGAGTGGGGCAAGCCCAAGCATTATTAAAACTATGATTTTTTAAATACAGTTTTATCCCATTCCTTCTTTTCATATGAGGTGTCAAATCAGCTTAGTCGTAAAGAGGCATAGAAACCACATTGGTAGCCACTCAATGAATCACTGTTTAAAAATAAACTTAGGGCCTTGAGAACCCAAAAAGTCAGTGGTTCTCCTTGGAATTTCCAAAAGCTTAAAACTTCTCTACTATTAATCTATATTCACTGGACAAAGTCTAGGGAACGTGGCAGGGGATCCTGAAGGCAGTGAGTACAGATCGGCAGTTCCTCCTGGCCAAAGGCTGTAACAAATGCTCAGCTGCCTTAAATTGCAGCAAATGCCAAAGTGAAAAATATCAGGTCATTTATGTGTCCCTTGAGTGGTGCTGTTTTGTGGTGCTTGAGTATAACAAGCTTTCATGTATAAACAGAGGATGGTGATCAGTTTCTCTCTATCTTAATAAAAAGCAAAATGAAGGATTCAAGTTAAATAAAGGGCAAATTTTAGATGCTAATGTTGTTAAACAGTAGAACGTGTTCCTGTACTTGCTTAAGAAGTATATATATATTTTTTTCCCTAAAAATTCAACATATTCTTAACTGTTTATCTTGGATAAGGAATATACCTGTCCCTACTTGGGTATACATTTCTAGGTTTAAACTCCTGTAATTATATGATTGCTATAACTTCTCAATTTAACATTAATGTGCAAACATTTATCCAAAACATGATGTTTTCTTAACTATCTGAACACCAGAATTTAAACAGTAAGGAATACAGAATTAACCATAATTGAACAGCTATCACCACTGAGACAAAAATGATCAGAGATTCACATAATTGTTTAAAGAAAACAGTGGATATTCAGTATTGCAATCTATATTATTCCCATTAAACCAAATCTTTTGTCTTCACATGAAAGTATGGCTACATTTAAAATAGGCTGTTGGATATTTTTTCTCTTAAAAAGGACCAATAAAAAATGTAATTTGGTGAAGGTGCATCTTCAGTAAAACGCCCAGTATTTTTATGCCTTAATGTAACCAGGGGAACAAAAAAAGAAACACAAGTCTCAGAAGTTTTAGATGACCACAGTGAACAGAACTGTATTTTTGAAAGATGTGAGGTCCTAAAATATTCAGTTATGCTCCATGATGTTTATATTTCAGTTAAGAATCTAATTCTATTTCTGTTTATGGATATTAAGTATAATAGGAATATTTTTTCTGGTTAAATTTTCTCACAGAAAATAGCTATAAAGTTGTTTTAAACAGAAAAAAATAAAAGTTTTTTGGAGGAAGCTTTCTAATTACTGAGAAAGTATATGTAATGTTTTAACTAAAACTATAAGCTTCTAAAAAGAAGCCTTTAACACAAATAAGTATTCATGTTTACACACTCTATAAAATAACATAACATTTCCCTTGGCTCAGGGTTAACCTCCGAAATAAAACAATCAACAAATCCAATAAGTCTTCATTTTTGCTTCTGTTACACATCTTCCTAAAAACAAAATGCAGTTTTTTTGTTTCTCTAGATGTGTGTGTGTGTGTGCGTGTGTGTGGGTGTGTGTGTGTGTGTGGATGTGCATGTGTGTGTGCGTGTGCACATGTGGGCGTGTATGTGTGTGAGTTACAGTGTTGAGAACTATTTAGAGACAGAGAAAAGACTAAACCAATTAAATAACTAAAACATGTATTCACCTGCTTTTGCTCCTTTGTTATAATTTGTTATTAGTGGGGGGAAAATTCCAGCCCAGTAAATTAAATGTGTTCTGCCCATTCAATATGCTTTGCTAGGGAAGAAAAACATTATTTTCTATTACCATGAATTACTCTTTATAGTTATTTTATACTATAACTCAGAATACTGCACCAATTTTTGAGACTTCTTCTGCCACCTATCGTGAAAGAAATACTTGTCTCTTCCATTATTTTGTATATCCTCAAAGATAATTAATATTTATTTCTGATATAATTCATTATCAAGGCAAAAATCTTAAGAAACACCTAATATGTTACAAATATTAAAATTTTAGGATGTATATTTCTAAATCTAATTTATACTCAAAACATGAAGTCATTTTATAATTTAAAATTCTAGAAAAGATGATGGCCCACCTATTTATAAGGAACTTTGTATTTTATTAGTAGATGGTGTCATAGTCAGGCTTTAGTGTTAAATTCAGTGTGAACTTTCTGATTTATTTTCATTTATTTTATTCTTCTCTTTTATTCTTACAGGCAATTGAAAAGTTGCTTTAGTTAAGTAATAGTTTGTTGGTTTCATTTGATGTACGAAAGCTGCACATATTTAAATACAATCTGAAATAAAAAATACATCATTTTGAATCATAATAAATTTAGAAGATTTTACACAACTTAGGAAGGTTAAAATATAAACAAAAATAAATAAATCTTGCTCAGGAAATAAAGAAAAGGAACATACCTGTGGTCCAACCACTCCCCCTGGCCCAGGAGGGCCGGTCTTGCCTTGAAATCCCTAAGAAGGCAAAGTATTATCTGTAAAAGCTACACACAACACAAAGCATAAATCAAAATTCTATGAGATAGCTGAATGAGTCACATTAAAAGAAAGTCACCCATTGACTAAAAATATTTATTTTCAAATGCTTAAATATAAGTTTAATATGTCAAACTTATTTCAGTTTTCATTAAAATTCAAAATTTGCCATTTCAACATTTCACATGCTAGGGCAACAATTACCTTTAATAAATTAATCTAGAGCAAAAAATGTGTTCTTAGCCCTGTTCCACCAGGTCAAACAACATACAGAATTTTAACCCAGGAATGTTTATGGATGAAATAAATGATGATTTAGACATTCTTTGAAACAGTTTACTGATTGTTTACACAGAAATAAATTCACAGTGATATTAATACATTTCTCTCTATTATATTTCTAAAATCTCATAAAACAAGATATAAAAATAGACCTGCTAACATAATGCTTTGCACAGTAATTATTTTAGTATTTATCAACATTCTTTCTTATAAGAAATTCAAGAGATATAGTTGTAAATACATTTTGCAAATAATGCAGTCATTAAAATATCTGGTTGATTTGAGCAGAATATATTCACTAAATAAAACTTCTGGGCATATATTCTGGTATTTATATTTCTCTAGGCTGTAGGTTATTCATTCCACATAATTGTATTAAGATAGGAAATTTCTTACTCATGATAGTTAAGTTACTTTTGACAGCTGGAGACGTAGATAGAAAATATTGGGAGAAGAAGTTTTCAAATAACTGAATATTTTATTCCCTATAACATCTAGTCAGACTGAAAGTAATAAGATTAGGAAAAAAATGGGTAGGAACTAGTGATCTCACATTTCTATCACAATGCTCCTGATAACTATGAATGAATTATTTACAATAATAAAATTGTATAAGTAGGTAAAGATAAGAGTCTGTAATTATTGCAATTGATGCTACAGGGAAAGAAAATAGATTTCTTCTATTTTTAAAATCTATTAATTCAGACTTTCTGAGTTCTATTTGAGCTATCATTATCAACGTCAAAACCAATCAATTCTGAGGGGAAAGTCATAAAATTTATTTAGCATTTTATATTAGTCGCTTAATTGTAATTTTTCAGTAACTAGTTGGTTTGGAAATCTGTTATCAGATTTACATACACACATACACAGATACATAAACACATATATACACATGCACATACATGTATGTGTGTCCCTGGATTACCTCAACAAACTCCATGACCACAATTGCCATCTCTGTGCTGATGAACTCCTCCACTCCCAACTACTTATAAACCTCTAATCAGTACAAGCCCTAAAACTCTCACGGTAAGTGCCTACTAGAAATTTCCAATTGTATATCATGCTCTCTCTTCAACATTCCTAACATGGAACTTGCTGAATGTATCTTCTCTTTTGATTTTCTTCTGTGTTCCCCGCCTTTATAATGGAGCGTTTTCATATCCCAGGCTTTTCTTCAGTGCCCATAATTAATTCGTTATTTCATCTGAATGCGTCACCTGAGAAGCTCCCTCAAATACAGCTTTAGCTCACTTTTCCTAGTAGACCTGTCTTATTCAGACTAGAATCACCTCTTTCCTTCACCATTGCTGAGTTTTTCAAATAAGGTTTACTCACTTGTTTACATTAGCCAGAATCATCACCCACCAAACATACAGATGACAAAGTTCTAGCCAATAGGGGCCCAGTGTGTGAATTCAGTTACTTCCTTTGCTTTGATAATGTATCCTAAATTCTAGCCATGCTGATCTTCCTACCTTTTTCTGAATAGCCACACACCCTATATTTGTATGACCTGTTTCCTCTGTCTGGGTTATTCTTCTTCCAATTTTTAATCACTAAATTGGACAGGAAGATATAAAGGCAATTCCAAACTTTTAAAAAAAGTCTTAGAAAGCTTTTGTCTTAGTAACTGTGAGAGCAAGAATCACACACAAACAAAATACTGCAATAATGATTAATTAAATGTATTTGATTAAAATCAATACTTAATTGCAGAAAATCTGGACAAAATTACAACATAGACTTGCGCTCATACATCCTAAGAGGAAAGAGGAAGTTTTGACTGCTAGACCATGTGTGTGAGTGATGGATTTGGGAAAGCTGGAAGACAGCGTTGCCCATATGTCTGCTCATTCAAAACATTCAGACTGTTTGCGAGTATCTAATACATTTGATCTTGGGGATCTTACAAACAAACTATACAGGAAAACTTTTACAGTTCACAATAAGGTGTGCTTGTTCAATATTGTCATGTAATAAGACTACACTTGCCACTTAATTTTAGAATAGCTAGTCAAATTATGTTTTTCAAAGTTGCTGAAAATGGAAATTAATTTGACATATTCATGGGTAGTTTGAAAAATGTGCTGTTAAGATCCATCAGAAATGTGACTCCTATTTTGATAATCTTTAAAAGACTAAGCCAATTTTAGGACCAATATAGGATTTGGCATTATGCTTCTGAGACAAATTTGGGTCATTTCAATATAATAGAAACCATTTCTGAAGCTGTTTAAAGCCACCGGGAAAAATTGGGAATAGTTTCTATTATTCTGAAACTAGCCAAATGAATGTAAGATGCCAGAATAAACATTTAATTAATGGATTTCTGCCTGGAGACAAATCTCAAATATCATTTAAAAATTTATCCATTGAAATAAAATAGTAAATATATGATAAAGAATGCCCACTCTAGATTGTGACTCTTGTACAAGGTAATCCTTTGAATCTGGGTCAGCAGAGAACAAAGTGAGAAAAGTTGGGGCTATAGGTTGATTCCCTATTCCCTTAAAGTGGATGTGAAATTGGAAATATAATTTTTCAGAAGTAATCCTGGCTTTAATCTGTGAAAAACGACAAAACAGAAACATTCATTCTAGAAACATTATGCTATTTTTCTTCTATGTTTAAATCTCCATGTTCTATGTGATATAAGTATTTTCATTAGAAGTGGATGCTCCAGATTAAATCATAGACATAAAGGATTTTATAACAGTAATTCTCTAGCTATCTTTTCCCCAGAAGACATTTTGGAATATTCTACAGTTATTCCTAGAAAGTTATACAATGGCTTCATTAAAAATGATTTGGCTGAAAGATTTGAATGAGAATGCATTTGCAAATTCAGTGTTGACTCTCCTTTAGAAAGTTTATTTCCGTTCCTCATATAGATATCCTTCCCAAGAAGATACCTAAACAGTTTATTCTTTGGTCTCACTAAATCATATTTCAATTTCAACTTTGCTTTAGAAGTCCAAGACTCCAAAGTTTCCCATCTGGCTAAAGCTAAGAAATAGTGAAACTAAGAATTGCCACATGGTAAGCAAGGCAAGAATTGGGTGGCTGCTGACAGATTGTTTCCTCCATAGCAGAAAAATCATAATCTTTTCAGATTTCAGATTTATTATAGGACACTGCTATGCAACTCCAATATGTATTCAGGCTGGCCAAATACCCTAACGTGATTTTCAACCACATAGGCAAAGGTAGTCTGTATTTGTGGTTTCCTTGAGAAATCTGGATAAAAGTAATTATTGGTGAGAAGCAAGAATGTATTCCATGGAGACATGCTAACCCATGATGATTTCTGACTAGCATGACAATCCACTGGGATAGCCAGATGCCTGGTTTTTAACAGGAGCAAAATAAATAAGCTCACCAGGATACTCAAACCATCGCCGAGCTGCCAGTTTCCTCTCCGCCCAAATTGTTATACACATGGTAAGTTGTTCAGTCAATTTGTTTACTTTTATATTATTTATAGTTTTTCAGTAAAATTTAGTCACCATTATTGATTTAGTTTTTCCTATTTCACATGAAAGGATGCTTCTGACATAGTTCCCAACCAATTATACCTAATGGGTCCAATATCAGCAAATATTTAATCCCTTAGTTGTAGATTTAAAAAATGTTGTATTCTGTGCACGGCTATTCGTAATCTGTTGCCTTTGGAGAGTGGAGAGATGATGGGTTTGAGTGGAATGTATCTGTAAACAGGCTTCAGTGAAAAGAGTCAGAGGGACAATCTTGAGGCGATGTCCAAAAAATAATGGTGTCTTCTCCATCAGCTCATCCTTAAAATGCTGCTATTGACAGTAAGAACAATCATATCAACTAACGTCCTATTTCCTGAAATACATTTCTTGTGTCTATTTACAAATTTATGCATATATTTCAACAAAAGGCTTAATGGAATTAATTTTTCCATTTTTCTCAACCTAGTAATTCAAATGTTCATAATAAAGTAGCTTTCTATGAACTGATGTGGTAGACGGAAATTTTTAATAAGAGTAACAAGATCACTTACAGTCTCCCCACGTTGCCCAGGGTGTCCTGGCAGCCCATCCTTCCCAGGTGGTCCCTGAAATTACAAATATTAAATACCACGTCATAAATATTTATTTAATTATTTTATAGTCTAAATGTGATATGTTAGAAAATTGTCTTTTGTTTTTATATTTTCATTAGATATTTTACTTTGCTCTTCTGTTGATTTTATATATGGTAATATGCACATATAGCTCTTCAATGTAATTCTGTAGCTATAACTGCAACCAAAATAAAATAGTAGAACAGTTTTCTGAATATTTTACATTTAAATATATTTCATTTGCATCAATCATCTGTAAAAGAACATTTGCAAAGGTTTATATTTTCGTTTTGTGAAAATATTACTTCTTTAATACTTCACAAATGAATATTTCCCCCTTTTTGGTGATTTAGTCCTAATTCTCGGTGCATCAAAACTTGGATAACAGAGAGAAATAGTGCCCTCTAGTGGTAATCCGAGCTTCTAACTGACAAGAATGCAAAAGAAGGACGGGCCGGTGGCTGACACCTGTAATCCCTGCACTTTGGGAGGCTGAGAGGGAGGAACAAGAGGTCAGAGGATCAAGACCATCCTGACCAACATGCTGAAAACTCGTCTCTACTAAAATACAAAAAAATTAGCAGGGCTTGGTGGCACGTGCCTGTAGTCCCAACTACTTGGGAGGCTGAGGCGGGGGAATCGCTTGAACCTGGGAGGCAGAAGTTGCAGTGAGCCTAGATGGTGCCACTGCACTCCAGAGTTGAGACTCTGTCTCAAAACAAAACAAAACAAAACAAACAAGAATGCAAAATAAATACAAACTCATACAAACAATGTCATTTTACCTCTCAAATTTTTTCAAAGTAAAGGTAACAATACGTTGCACTCAATTCTAGAAGTTGTCAGGACAAATTTTTCCCAGTAGATTTTCTTAAATGTCCTCTTGAAAGAATAATGTTTGTGAAGTACCACAGAGCAAAACTGCTGCTATCACTTTCTATAAAGGATGCCGTCTTTGTCATGGTTTAAGAAATAAATGAAGCGAATAACTACAAACTTGAAGTGAACAACTCTGTGAGGCTCCTATATTTTAAATACTTAGTAGAAAGAGATTGCTTCTTTAGACTGCCTTATGGATTATTCATTCTACTCAGTAACCATCACATATCAAGTTCAAATTTCAAAACGTGGTCAATGGGTAGAGACAGAAATATTCTCACCCTTCTAGATGAATGAAATGATTCTTTTAATAATGATATTTTTTAATGACAACAGGTACACCTCTCACTGTATGTTAATTATTTAAATAAATTGGTTTTGAACATCTCTTTTAATATATGTTTTATAGAGTGAGTATGAAAACAGGCTTTGTTCCAAAATATCATTTTCTCAAATAGCTTTCTTCCAACTGAGTGAGACTTTTTCCGGGTTGGCAAGCTACTTCAGGAGAAAGGTTCTTGGCGGTGCCAGAACCATCTCTGTCCCTTAAGTCATCTGTATTGACATCCTGGTTGCCCTGTAAATTAACAACTCTAATTAAAAACCGTTAAGCTACTTCACAACATTATGACTTGCTTAGTGACTTGCTCAGGTTTTCCAGGGCTACCACTGCCATCCTCTTCTTCAAAAAACAAAATTGGGGTGTATCTAACCAAAGGTCCAAAACATTCTCGGATGTCATTTAACTATAGCTTCTTTAAAAAACATATATTAAATGCCCTTGTATCAGTCACTAGGTATATACTAATGCTAAGACTTAGTTTTGCCCTCAGTTTGGAGGTGACATACAGAAATAAGCAGTTAGTTAATTGGTAACAGACTTCACTGAGGTCTACTTTTACAAAATAGCAAACAAAAATCTTCTGTGCCTTATCACTGGTTTGACACATTGGCAATAAACTTGCTTTCAATTCTGGGCAATAATAAAAGTTTTACAGAGAGTATGACAGCTGAAGGATATCAAGTATGCCTGGCTTTTTTCCCACCATACTAAAGTGCTTCTTAAATGATATACTTTGCCATTAATACAAGACTTAATTTTTTTTTAACAGAGCTGTAAATATAAGATTAAATATCTCTTATTTGCTGACATAAATAACACATTCATTGCAAAATATTATAATACTTAAAAATAGCAATCTTAGATCTAAGTGATCACATCCTGGGAAGAATGCAACATAATATTTAATGGCTCTCCTAGATAGTCTGAGAGAGTAGTGTTAATATACTGCATTAAAAATTGGTGTCATTACTGGCCGGGCGCGGTGGCTCACGCCCGTAATCCCAGTACATTGGGAGGCCAAGGTGGGCAGATCACGAGGTCAGGAGATCGAGACCATCCTGGCTAACGTGGTGAAGTCTCGCCTCTACTAAAAATACAAAAAAATTAGCCGGGAGTGGTGGGGTGGCGGGTGTCTGTAGTCCCAGTTACTCAGGAGGCTGAGGCAGGAGAATGGCATGAACCCGGGAGGCGGAGCTTGCAGTGAGCCGAGGACACGCCACTGCACTCCAGCCTAGGTGACAGAGCGAGACTCTGTCTCAAAAAATAAAAATAAAAATAAAAAAATAAAAAAATAATTGATGTCATTATCATATTTCTTGATTTAAGTATGTACTTCTAATATCAAGCAGTTAGTCCTAAATAACCATAATGGCCACCAACTAATTCATAAAATAAGCAGACTAATTACCAAATAATTTCATTGTATTTATGTAAAAGTAATAATTTTTTCATCAAAATAGGCTTCCCCTTTGATCTAGTTGGTACAGGACAGAGGGAACAGATTTGGCGAGGGAATCTGTGAAAACTTGTAAGTAATTGTTTAAGGATGTTTTCTCACTTCTCATTGGCACTGAGTTTTGACTTTTTCTATTCTAAATAGAATGTTTCTCATACTAGTCATGCTATAAATCTTAATCAAGTTAATATTTTTTTAAATGGATGACTGCATATTCCCAAAATATGCTGATATGAGTATGAGACTAACAGAATCTGAAGGTAATATTTAGATCCATGTGTATATATGTCTGTGTGAATATACATCATATATATATATGATTTTTTTCCTGGTATGATGAAGGAGATGAATCAATTAATTTACAGGAAGAGGTTTTTCTATCTCTCCACCCCAGTTTCTTCTTTCTATATAAAACAGATGAAGCCGTTTCTATCCCAAACAGCATAAAACTGCATACTAGAGAAATGAGGTATTTTTATTTCATGCTCTAATATCTCGTTTGTTAGAGGAACATAGTATAAAAATTATTTTGTTTATTAGTGAAAGCAATGCTCCTGTCTTGTCTCTCCTACTAGAATGCATGCTTCTCAAGTGTAGGCATTTGTTATGCTTCTGATACCTCTTAGAGACAAAACACATGCACGATCAATGGCTCAAAACTTGTTGAAAGATACATAAGACAATGGGCTGAAAAAGTCCGAGAAAAAAATGAGTCAAATGGGTTTGTTTGACAATGAAACAATATTACATGAGTCAAGCAGTTCTCAACAATGCATACAAACACAAATGGTACAATACTGAGGTTATATACATCACTAAACTTTATGTTGCTAAACAGTAATCTAACACACAGCTTAAAAATAATTATGAGACTGTTTATAAATAAATACATACAGTGACTTTTGAAACTGTTCTCATTTCTCTGTGAAACTTTGCACAGTCTTCATGTTACATTTGGAGCAAAACTGACATAGTAGGTAAGCATTATATGCAGGTAGTATCAAGGTATACTTTATATTTAATATTAGCCATACGTATTGATCTTTCTATAATGTCGTAATACAGATAACACTACTTTCCTAATATATTTGCAGTAATAATGCAAAACTGTTCAGTGGTAAAATAATAATTTAAACAGTGTCTAAAATTATTGTAAAAAGTTAAAGATTGTCTTAATATTTGACATTTAATTATTTCAAAATAAATAATTCACCAATATGATTTGTGTGCACATTAAAGTGTGGGTAGTATTGTTCATCTGGACTAGTACAGTAGTTCACACACTTTAACATGCATCAGAACTGTCTAGAGGGATTTTTAAAAGATAGACTGGGCCCTTCCCTGCTCATCTCCAGAATTGTGATTTGGTCAGTGAGACAACATTTCTAACAATATCCCAAGAGCTGTGGATGCGTCTGGGCCAGGGACTACATTTGAGAACCACTGTCCTAGACAGGTAGAGAAGCCGACTCCGGCTGTCTTAAAGAAACTAATGGGGTTGCAAAACAAACTAACAATCAAACAAACAAACAACAACAAAGACCCCAGCATGTTCTATGTCCCCACAAATACTTAAATATGAAAACACAGTATTTCAATTAACTTTATGAAGATGCCTGATGAACATTCAAGTGTTGCTCTAAACATATTTAATAAAAGGGATATGATTTAATGAGAATTCTCATTACATTTTCTAAAAAGAATAGATTATAGCAACAGACTTGATACTAATATAATAAATTTTAGCATAACTTAAGTAATATCAAAATGTTGGAGGGATTTAGGAAGTGATATTTGAAGAAGTTTATATTGACGATGGAAGATAAAGATAAATTCTAATATACCAAATATTTAAGAGTTGGTAACAATTTGTAATGTCATCAATTATTTCCATTGCAGTAAAGGAGCAGCTGAGAGAATGATATTCATGTTTTTCTAGTCTTCAGTATACTATCAAAAAATACTTAATGAAAGATATTGAAATTATATTAAGAAACAATCTATGAACTTCATAAATTAAAAAGGTCTACTTTCTTTGATATCAATTGTAATTTTCTAGAGATTTTATCAATATCCTATCTAACAATATCTAAAATGTAAGCTGTGACTCTCAAAAATGAAAAAATATCAAATAAAGAAGGAGAAAGAGAAGCTCTGACACTTACAGGAGGGCCTTTCGGTCCAGGGAATCCAACTGGACCCTGAGGTCCTTGAGGACCCTGGAAATAAAAAGCAGTGGGGAGAAGTTAACAATATGCCTTAGAAGATGCATCTTTATACTTTGAGGTTTATTTATATTGATAAAATACAATGTATCGTATAGCTTCTTCATCACAGTGACAGAACTATGGTAATACAACATGATAGTAATTACTAATCTAGAAGTAAAATGGATAATTTTCCACACTATTTCTACTCAAAACTACACATCACATCAATGTTACCTCAGGAACACTGTAAATATTTAGAATTCATATGAATTAAAAGTGAATAGAACGTATAAATATTGAGAAGTTTTGCAGCGTCTTTACTTTTGACATTGGCTAGAAACATTCATAGAAGGAAGATATTTTGATTCGATTCAATTCCACAGCCCCTCATAAAAAAAAAAAAAAAAAAAAACTGTTTTTTAAATTTTTCCATCCCTGTTCTGTATCTAGCCATATATTCTAACACTAAGAGAGAAAGTATGTGACTATCTCAAAAAGACCACAGAAGATGCCATTAACTATTCTCCATATCTAAAATATATTTATTTTGGATGATGTCAATATATTTTTTACTCATGTATAAATTTCTTTTGTAGATAAGGTTAAAACAACTTTATTGTGTAGTTATTAATGTTCAGTTCAAATAAAAAATTATAATATCATTCTTGGCTTGATTTTTAATTAATTATATTATTCATCTCAAAGTTACCTATTTTTAAAGTGCATAAAGTAAGTCCCATCAGAGTGACTCCATTGTTGGCAAAAAAAAAAAGTAATTGGTAAGAGATAATCCTCCATATGACCAGAACATAATAGTTATTTATTTAAGAAGATTTATGAAAGATAGCATAAATAAAATGTGTTAAGTAATACATTTAGGGTAGGATTTATGTATTTTCTAATCAAAATAGCTTACTGAAGTTGATCTTCAACAGAATTTACTCCTTCTATTTATCAATCTAGGCTTCCCAAGAAAAATCTCATTACCATTCATAGCCAATGTTAGCTCAGAAATCATCACAAGTTTTTACTATTACCAGCATCTGATATTTAAAAGTATCTTCAAAGTTATATATAAAGTTACCAAAATAGATGTCACATGAAACTACCAAAACTACTGGGCAAATTTTAGGAACTTACAAAATTTTAAACTCTTATTAAACTATGAAATGACGATTCCTAAAACTCATTTTAAGTACAAATTTTAAAATAGTATTCTTTTGGTTACGTAGCAGATTCTATTTTCCTGATTTCTTAAAATGTCATGTTTTGCTTTCTAAAATTTTGCTGCCTTTCAAATGCACTTTGAATTTAAATTATTTTAAGAAAGAAACATTTCAAAATCATTACTTAAAATAAAATGAAAATTGAGTCTTCATAAAATTTCACAGCAAGCATTGGCATATTCTTTTTTTGTTGTTGATTTTTGAGATGAAATCTTGCTCTGTCATCTAGGCTGGAGTGCAGTGGTACTGCAACCTCCGCCTCCTGGGATCAAGCAATTCTCCTGCCTCAGCCTCCAGAGAAACTGGGATTACAGGGACCCACAACCATGACCGGCTAACTTTTGTATTTTTAATAGAGACAAGGTTTCCCCATGTTGGCCAGGTTGGTCTCGAACTCCTGACCTCAGGTGATCCACCCGCCTCAGCCTCCCAAAGTGCTGGGATTACAGGTGTGAGCCACCGCACCTGGCTGGCATATTCTTTGTGTAATAATCAAAATAGTTTCTAGGTGGGATTTAAAGAAAATCCATAACGACTCAGTGTACAGATGGTGTTGAAACCAGATCACCAGATAAAAAGTGCCTAAATTTGAGCTTTAAATAATGAATAATTTTTAATATATCCTAAATATCACAAGAGACATAGTTATGACAAAAATGACTTATTCTTTATATAAAATTCAAATTTATCTAGTTGTCTTGGTTCTGTTGTTCCATTTTTGTTTTGTTTTCACTTAATTTGGTAACCTTACACCTAACTAAAAGCTATATTTAACCTTTAATAACCAGCATACATGATCTGCAAATTATGATTATGCTGGATTACATTTCATTTGTAGAATATCTTAATAAAAGTTTATGTATACATATATATATGCATGCCATATATAACTATGTCATTAAATATAATGATAATTAAGGAGTCCTTTGAAATGGGCAAAAATAGGTATTTCATTTTCTAATCCAATAGTACTACAGAATTTATCCCCTGAACTTTCCCCAACTCATATATTTTGAAGAAAATATTTTATGGCATTACCTTTGCCATGTTTCAACTGTGTGCTTAAGACATGAACTAAATAGTTCAAGATAATTAAAAATTCTTGGCAGAAAATGAAGGCATATTTGGGGTGAGATGCCTCATTAACTACAAGGAACATACGAAATATGTTCTTCCTACATAGATACTGAAAACATATATGAATGTTTATTGAAAATAAATTTATCTAGATTACTAAAACAGCAAAACAAAACAAAAATTCTCAAGAGGTACTTTTCTTACTCTCAAAATGATTGTAAAAGTAATTGTACTGTTGGATGACAGTATTGTTGTTTTTCAAATTAAAATGCAGTATCAGCAAAAGCATATTCACTTGTAAGGAAATATTGTTGATCATAGCATTTTGGAAGACAAAACCAAATGCATGAGAGAATCAGTGGTGCTCTAAAAACAAAACTCACAGTTGTGCTATTTTTTGTTAAATTATTCTACTCCATTTAATTATTTAGCCATTTTAAATAATTTAAATATATCTTATTAAAATGACTTTGACCATAAAATACTTCAAATGAGTGTATTATTTAGGAGCTCAAAATTTACAGGATAGACTTAATTTGGGAACAGTTCATCAAGAGTGAGAAACATTTAGTGGAAAGTTAATTAAATATGAGCCAAATACTTAAAGCAACTCTAATTAAATGTTTATTCTTGTGTGTTATCTACGCCCATTTTCATCACGAATACAAACTCAAGTTTTGCTCATTGCTCCTACTCAAATAAAAATTATTCATTTTCAGTTTTAGGTTATGCATTGCAAGGCGTTTTTGTCTTTTGTAAAACACCTATTATACATTTCAAATAATAATATACAAAATACATGAACCTGACTCCATATTACTGAAAATTATTATAGAATATGAAGAAATGATTCTAATTTTTTAAAGGAATACAGATTCTAATATTTAAACATATCAGGAGGATAGCTTTTTTAAAATCTGGCTACAAAATGCTATATTTTGCCAAAAAATCCAAACAAAGGGCATGCTTGTTCATATGATTTGGCTACATCTTATATTAATTAAAAATCAATTTACCAAACAGTGTTTCACAGTAAATTACTGGAATAGATGTTTTATCTTGAGTTGAATGTATATTGATTCTGGCTTAATGGCTACTAGTAGCTTGTTTTTTTTACCAGCATAATGTTGCTGTCAGCTCTGTGAACAAAATGAGTATCAATATGGAAAGCAAGCTGAGTGGAGAAGAGGGCAAAGATGTTATTAAGAGTATTTAAAATTTAAAAAATATATATTTTGTCTTGACTATAAGAGTGATATCTTAGTCCAGTTACACACATTTTCTCATTTCTATAACAAAATTAGTAGAACATATTGATTAAGCTTTTTTATTGGTGAAGAGGAATAAATTAAAAGATAAGCATTTTTAAATTCAGACTAGATTGTGTGGATAAACTTGCACATGTATTAGCAGACATACATCTTTTCTCTGAAATCTAAATACTTGCAGAAATACTAATTTTCATTTTATATTATATGGCTGTATCATACGTACTCTTTCACCTGGAGGGCCAGGAGGGCCATCACCACCTGAAGTGCCCTGGTACCAAGGAAAGAAAAGAAAAATCAGTTTGAATTCCTTCTCATAGCATCTGCCTGGAAAAAACACCTGCAGTAACATCCAAACAGAAAAAGTGCAGGTGCTACCTTTGGCCCGGGTTTCCCAGTGGGACCTCTTGCACCTCTTGAACCTCGAGGACCCTGCAGATGAGAACAAAAGATGAACCCGAACTAGTGCCAGGCAAATCCAAAGGCACTAAATCAATTTTATTTTGAAAATAAATTATCTTGAAACACTAAATTCAATATGAAAAATGTACATCATTTTAAATCAAGGCACCTACCGTTGGACCGCGCTGACCTCGAGGGCCTGGTTTGCCAGCTACTCCCTAGCAAAGACAGTTCAATTTCAATATGCAGTATATCACAGTAAATTATGACGCTGGTGCTGAGACTGAGTAGTCATGCAAGAACATCATTCATGCACGCATGCATTTACTCATTCATTCATTCAGAGACAGACTTGCTATGTTGCCCAGGTTGGCCTGGAACTCCTGGATTCAAGCAATCCTCTACCTGAGCCTCACAAATATCTGGGAATACAGGCACACACCACTATGTCCAGCTAAGAACATTTATACACACAGTTAAAAACATTATATTTATATATCATACCCGTGCACCTTTCTCTCCATTGGCACCTGGAAACCCAGGGAATCCAGTGGAACCCTACAGTAATAAAATTAAATAATGAACAAACATGGCAATTAACATTTTTAGTCACAAGATGTAATTTATTTTGGAACAGAGTGATTTTCACACAGATGTTAATATTTAAATCAAAATATAAATTTTAAGATACCATCGAAGTAATTAAAATGAACTTACAATGACATCTGAAATCCTGGAAGCATTGAAAGCACAAATTGATAAAACATTTTAGTTTTAACCTTCTGAGTAAACGAACTAATCAAGAATTATTTCATCTCTTGTTATAAAATAGTAATTATAGGACATTTTATAGAAAACGTATTGCAGTGTAAAATTCTTTGTATTTGCTTCAACTCTAAAGAAAATACTATTTTCACAAATAGGAATAGTCGAATATCAAAATAGGAATTTTGGAAAATGTTTTTCCTGAGTTAATATGATCATATGTCTATAGTTGCCACTTTTGATTTGAGTATTTTTACACTTTTAAAACTGGATCAATTCATAGACTAAAAACCTTCCTCCACATTTTCTATTTGGTGTTTGAACACAACGACACCTAGCTGAAAGTCTATTTCAGACAGCCAGGCATTAAAATTCTGTTTTTTAGAATTCTGGACATAATTTTGAGATTTACGTTAGTTATGTATCAGCTAAATGCATCAGCTAAGTAAGTTTGGTACATTACTTATGCTCATCAAGTATAGAGTTTTCTTCTGCAAAGTGAGGGCAATAATACACACCTTACAGGTAATTTGAAATTTGTGGGACTGAAAAAAAAGAATGCTTGGTACAAAAATAATAATGATACATAATAAATAATAATTATTTAAAAATGTAATAAGTTTATAAAAGCACTATTTCATTTACAAATGGCCACATTTTACAGATGGAATACAATATAATCCCCAATAACCAAATGTCCCATATGGTCTTGTACATATACCTAAATTTGTATCTGTTTGTTTATTTGATCATGATTGTGATTAGCTTCGCTCATCACTGCATCATAAAATAGAGAAGATTAGTGTTCACATCCTTGCTACTCAACTTGCTAATTATGAGACCCTGAAAAGGAATGAGTGGAGGGTTTTCCTGTTTAAACCACTGTACAGATTAAGTGCAATAATACGTAAAATGTTTAGCCTCTGCTAGAATACTAGACATCAAATTTGAAACTTCCCCATATATTAAGGGAAATATAACAAAGCCTTCTTAGACTTGAATACATTCCTTTCTTTTTTCAGTCCACTCACTTGCATTGGAATACCCCTAAAAATAATGTTTCTCCAAGTGATACATGACCCCTCTGTATCAGAATATTCTAGAGTAGTTGCTAAAAGTATGGACTGCCAAGGCACACGCCACATCTACTGAAACTGAAACAGACTCTCTGGCAGTGAGGTCCAGGAATCTGCATTTTTTAACAACCTCTTGGGGTCACATGAACTATGAAATCTGGTAAGTCTTGAAGCTGTATTCTCAGGCCTGTACAGTTAGAATAGCCAGGTGTAGAGTATTACCCACTCACAGGAGGTAACTATTTAGACCTATTCCCAATTTGAAAGTAGTCAATATTTCACCCTTATCAGGAAGGTAAGATGCTATCAATTTGTATTTCCTACACCATGCTATTAAAGCAGGTAAATAAAATTGTAAGTGTTGCCCTATGGCAGCTGATAGTCAAAAGAATAACCCGAAGGATGCACTGCTAAGCTGCTTTTTATACCATGTTTTCCTATATGTTTCAATACGTGCCTACATAGCTAACTTGTGATCAACCTGAGAACAATTGTTAGGATGTGTAATATTCACATACTGGGGAAAAAAAATCTCTGCACATTACATTTTGAAGAGCTTTCAAAATCTCTTTTCTTTCTCTACACAAAATCAGATAGTTACCACTAGCACAGTATTACCATGTGACTATTGAAGGAATTGGACAAATGAGTATAATACAGTATGAAAATAGAAATTTTGACGGGGTGGGGACAAATATTCAGTTCTGTCCTAACTAGAAGAGATAACTAAGCATATTTATAGATACTTCATTTAATCAAACAGATATTATGCACCAATTTTGTTTTTCATCAATGTATTTTCTTACGTAGAGTTTCTATTCTAGGAAATTGATAGAAAACACAGAAAATGACCAGCCCACCAATTAATCAGTTGAATATATGGAAATGTTATTTTTTGTTTCCCACATACAGAAGTGTCACCAAAATATATAATTTCTATGACGAAATATTACCTGTTTTTATACAGAAACACACAAAGGCCATAAAGTCAAGTATTAATTGTGAAACTGGCTTCGTCAATAAATGTGAAACTAAAAACGTGAGACTTTTAAAATGCTGTCTGACATATAAAAGTATCCTACCTTAAAATAGATGTTATTTTAGAAACAGCTATCATTTCATAGCACATGTGGTGCTACATCTTTTTAATACCTTTATGGTTTATATTGCTACTAAGAAATTAATATGATGTCGAATTACAGTCCTTAATCTGCTTAAAAGCTACTAAGAAATTAATATGATGTCAAATTACAGTCCTTAATCTGTTTGAAAGAAACTGGTAATGACATTTCACTTTAGCAAAATAAAATTTAAATTTATTCAAAATTCATCAGCTTACACATAGGAAAAAAATATGAAGCTTTCATCTTTGATGTCCCAGGTAGTTTTTCATTTTAGAATAGAGAAACTTAAAAGCTTTTTTATCATAGAACTAATAAATGAGCTATGAAAAGAAGCAATATGAAAGAAATAAAGAACAAAATTCTAGACATTTCAGTAAAAGGATTAAAAGATGTTAGATACCTCTAGGAGGAAGCATTTCTGTTTATTCTGTTGCATTTTGTTAATAAAAACAATTCAAAGAATACTGATCAGAGAACTTAGGAAAAGCCAGAATTTTAAATAAATTGATAAAATAAAATTCTACTCATTCATGTAATATTGTGACAGTTTCCTGTTTTTAAATCAGAACAAAACAATTGCAATTTAACTTAATAAATAGATCTAGAATGCATGAAGTGATGTAAGGATAGCTTGAGGTCCTGGATTATACAGTGAATGGCTTTTCTTACTCATAATATTTGTGAAAATGCTTGACATTGAAAGGAAGCTAACTGAAAGACAGAGCAGTAGGTTAGAGACAATATTTAAATGATAAAAAGTATTAATCAGTGTCGAGTACATCCAAAAAATATTTAAATATGCCCATATTATTTTTAAATCACAGATGGAATAAATCTTATTTTAGAAGGGTTCAAAGGCATTATATTTATCCCCTGCTACCCAAGGAAAGAAGGATTTTTTTTGAAACACAATGAAAAAAAATTGTAAGAAAAAGCTGTACAGCAAGTCTAAAAGAGAATTATCACGTGGCAATGAGGGAACACAAGAGCATGTGGTTTATACACTCAGGGAGAAGGGCGTTTTTGTCTCCCATAATTATATGTGAAACTTATGAATAGATACATGTTTAAGAATGTTACAGAAGCAGTATTTGCCATACCTATTATGTCTGTTATGCCTAAATGGGTCAAACTCAATAAACTGATAGATTGATATAATCTCATGTACATATAATTAAAACAATGATATAAATAAAACTACCCATCACTTCTCTGTCCCCCTCCCGTATCATAACCACTCTGTTATTAATAATCAACATTTATATATTAATTCACTTAAGACTAATTTAACTACTCAATGCATCAAGTGCCTCCTTAACGAAGTTTTATGGTAGATTTGAGAAAAATTAGTGCACTGAGGTAAATATGGATTTTTTAAAACCATATTTTTTATACTTAAAATTATATTTCAAATAGCCACAAATGAGATTTAAGTGATACAGTGAATTGAGTGGTGGCTCCTCAAAAGTTATATACATATCCAAATCTATGGAACCTGTCAATGTTACCTTACTTAGAAAAAAGAGCCTTGCCAAATGCTATTAAATTAAGGAAAGGAGATCCTCCTGGATTGCCTAGGTGGTCCCCAAATCCAATGGCAAGTGTCCTTATAAGAGACAGAAGAGAAGAAGATACACAGAAAAAAGGCCAGATAAAGAAGTGAACAGAGATTGGGGTCATGAAACCACAAGCCAAGGAATGTCTGGGGCCACCAGAAGCTGGGAGAGGCAAGGACAGATTTTTTTACTAGAAACTCTGGAGGCAGTATAGCCCTGCGACACCATGGTTTCATACTTCTGGCCTCCCAAACTGTGAGACAGTGAATTTCTGTTGTTTTAAGTTAATAAGTTTGTGGGGATTTCTTACAGCAACGCTGGAAAAAAATACTCATGGAAATGAGGGTAAGAGACAGTGTGAAAGGTGTATTAATTAAAAAAAAGAAAATCAAGTGGTAATATAAACCCTTAGGATAGTAGAAAGGAAATCAAAAGCTATTATCCATCAAATGTCATCCATTTTAAAACTTCCAGATATATTAGGATAGTTCTTGTTCCAATTACAAAGAAGTACCGATTATGCCTTTGTTTCATGACTCCTTCTCCTAAAATATTGCAATCCATAATCACTTAAGTTCTTTGAGCTCCCTGCACTCCAGGTGTCCACACACTCTATGATTTTCCTTGTGAAATTATTTTTAAGTACTCATCATAATATAGAGATGTTACAAACTGTAAGGTAACCATATGTGATTAATATTGTCTTCACAAAATGTTAATAAACTATAAATATCAAGTTGTTTTACCTTCGGACCTTGTCTTCCCGGATATCCTGGTAATCCTGGAACTCCAAGTTTTCCCTATAGTTAAAATATATAATAATCAAAGTAATATTTTAAGTTGAATTAAGTTTACATAATGATTTCAGTATTTTTTCTAAAAATTAGAATCACATATTGTACACTCAAAAGGAAGATTTGCAGGTTTTATCATTATTTACCTTCATTAAGTTTCTTCATGTGAATAAGAAAATTCTCGCTTTGAACATATTTCTAATGTTATAATGTTGCCTAACTTAACCTTTATTATATAAGTGATAGTGCCTTCTTTAGGTACATGAATCCTGAGGTTTTAGAGTACTCTACACTTCTTTGTGAATTATAAAGCATGGTTAAAAATACTCCTAAGCTTTTCAACATTGAACACTATTTTAAATTAGTTGATGTAACTGGCACAATATTTAGATTTTATCACTCCAACTAGAGTAAATCTTTTTGATAAAGTTATTTCATTTATCCCAGTCTAAATATAAAACAAGGGATCATGAGTTACTTAACTTTTCTCAATGAGTAAGTAAACCTAGATATGCAAAGACATTCAGAATTAAATTTTAAGCCAAATTTCTTCTTTCACTCTAACATGTTGAGATATCCGGACTAATAAATATAATATGTGTTGAGAGCTTTAGCTAATAATGATGGTTTTTGTGGAGTGTTTATTCCTCCAAGCAGATACTCGAATATACTATTTTATTCCAGTGCAATGAGGTTGCCTTTCAATCTGAAAGTGCTAAAACAAAATTTAAGTTATAATGAAGTCCAACAATGTGTAACAAACACCAGATGGTTTAAAATATTATCCTAAACAATTTACTTCCCTAAAATTTCTCTCTGAACAAAGGATTAATTTAAAAAAAAAAAAACAGGTAGAAAGATAAAAATAAATGAAATGAATAAAATATGTATGTGGAATTTTACCATGCATCCATTTCCTTAATAAGATACTTATAAAAGCATACTTCATTTATAAAATATTATTTACTACTGTCTTAAACATTAGAAAGCATAATGTATCATTATTTTCAATGTACATTGAACAACTAAAAATGAAAAATAAACACAAGTTCAAATTTGTATGTGCATTGATAAAAGATGAACAGAAGTTTCTAAATAAAAATAAGTATTTTACTAGATGAAACAAGGCAAAAAATTAAAAGTATGGTTAATGACCTTGTTACAGATTGAACTAAAGAGCTGTCCACGTCATGATCAGCATTGCATAGATAAGTAGTCTTTAGACGGAAAATATGCAAACTAACCCTAAGAAGTATACTTACAATGATGTCACCTTGGATACACTATCACAGTTTGTTTTATACCATCAATTTCAAGTTAAGTAAACTTATCTAATTCTGATCACAAGCTATTTGTTTTCTTTGTTAATTACCACATTAGAATGTATGGATATACTCTAATTCATTTTAGAGTCATTTTAAAATAAATTCTGGCAGAAAGTTTGCGTTTTCAATAGGATGATAGGCAACTTCAGTAAACTAACAAATACTAATGAAATGTTACAAAAGAAAAGAACTGTGAGGTAAGTTAAGCTCCTGATTTATCACTATAGATTGTGTGACTGTTTACACATGATAGAGCCTAAGAAGACAGGAAGGTACCAGGATACCCTTTTAACCGCTGGCGTTGGGCATTTTAAATGAAAAGGTTTAAACATCTCAAAGGGCCTTGTTTTCCCCTGATCTTTTACTTCTGCTGCCAAATCACTATAACAGTGTTCGTTAATTTACGATTAGCAATGTTTTTTCAAAGTGTGAAACTGTAGAAGTTTCAAAGTATAAAACCTTATAAGAACTGTCACATTAGATAATTCACAAGGACATGAGGAATTTTCTTTTTATTTGTTTATTCTTACTCTCTGTATAATACCTATATCATATGTTTTCTTTCTGAGATACAATGGTTGGGACTGTCATTTGTAATTTTCTTAAATAGCATGAAGTTTCTTTATGGCATGTTTGTTGTAGAAAATATAGACATATACATACAGAAAAGGAAACATTTGAATTATGCCAGCAAGAGATTATTGATATTCTGCTTTAGTGTATATAATGCAATAACATTTGTCATAGGCTGTTCTCATTTTTTTATTTAGCTTCATACATTATCAAAAATTTGCCATGTCACTAAATCCTCCATGAAGTCAAATTTCAATGTTGCCTAATATCATATTGCAATATGAATGTAATGGTTGCAAATATTTTTGACACAACACATAATGCCCAGTATCTCTCAAAACAATGAATATTAGAATTATCTGGGGATGTTTTAAAACATATTGATACTTGTGTCAAGCCCAGATTAAAATTAAAATCCCTTGAAGTTGGGCCTGAATACCAGTGTTTTTTAATAGACTTATTATGTGAAATGCATGTTTACGTAGAAAAAATAAAAGATGATTCTACTTGGTACAAAACCATAAGTAGATCCTTTTTCATTGATTATTTCATCCTTTAATCGTGCATCCTTTAATTCTCAACATCTAATGTGGAAGAACTCTAAGAGTAGCTGATTCTACATGGCCAAGGAGGGCATAGAGGACTAGAAAATAAGGAAGAGTAACAAAAGAAATGTCTATCTCATAATCATACCTCTTAGGAGTATTTAATAGGAATTTAATAGAATTCTGTATTTAATATAAACATATATACACACACACATATATATGTAGAATATATATATATATGAGAAAGAAAAGGAATCATCTGAATTCTATCCATAGGAGATTATTTATATTTTGCTTTAGTGTACATAATGTGATAACACTTGTCATAGACATTTCTTGCTTTTTTAAAAAATCTAACTTCACAGTACATTACAGAAAATTTACCATATCACGAAATACTTTATGAAAGCAAATTTTAATGTTGCCTAATATTACATTGAAATGTAAATGTAATGGTTGCAAATTTAAAATGATAATGAAAAATTTTATCTTTAATGTATTAAGAACTCAATTTCTGACACTAGTTATTGAAAGAATTTAAAATGATAGTGAAACATCATTTGCAAGTGTACCGGTGAATTTAAAGTCATTTACCAACCTTTTCTCCTGCTTGACCTGAAGGACCTGGGTCTCCGGTTGGGCCTGCTCGACCTTTCGGGCCTTCAGGGCCATCTTCCCCTCTTGGGCCAATCTGACCAACTTCTCCCTGAGGCACAGAATAACAACATTCTTATGAATGAAAATGAAACTTCTTTACAAAAATTATGACAGTGAAAAAATTATGACAGTGAAAGAGATCTGATTTAACAAACTCCATCTTGCCTTTTACCTTCAAACTGCCCTTGATCATAACAGGGCGTGGGGCAAGATAACATTGGGAGAAATGTACTTTATAGTTCAAGTGATGATAGTTCTTCCCCAAACAAATCTGTCTTTATAAACACTAATACAAAGCCACAAGGTTAGAATTATGAGAGGGGTGTGAATTTCACTAAAATGTAGGCATAGTAAAGAATTACCAGCCATTGTTCTGAAAGTTACAATTTTTATAACTTCCCTAATTACTCCTGTAAATAATGTCACTATGTAGAATGTAAGATTGGCCTATTGAGGTGTCTTACCAGACTTCTGCATTTCTGACAACCAGCTGACTCCACCCAGACCAATGATTCCTGACTTAACCGGCCCTGTGGTCCCCAGCCAGAAGCTGAATCAGAACACAAGGACGATTTTTCCATCCCCCTATGATTGCATCCTCAACCAAGCAGCAGTTCTCATTTCCTAGCCTCCTGCCCACCAAACTATCTTGAAAAAACCCTATCCTCCAAATTTTTGTGGAGGCTAATTTGAGTAATAATAAAATCTTTGTCTCCTATTCAGCCAACTCTTTGTGTAGAGAAAGAGTCAAATTCTTTCTCTATTGCAATTCCCCTGTGTTGATAAATAGGCTCTATCTGGGCAGCAGGCAAGATAAACCCATCAGGCAGTCACAAAAATACATTTGGAGATTGAAAGTCATAAATTACAGTCTATTGCAAGAGTTTTCAACTTTGGTGTGTTTACTAATGTTTTTGTTCATGACAAACAGGCTTGAAAGTGACTTCATCAGTCATTTCATGTTGAATAAACTGAATATAGTCTGACATTTGAAAATCTACAAAAGTCTAATCCTACCATATATGACACTAAATTGCTTTTAATGCATCTGTGTTGCAGAGAGAGAGGGAAAAAAATAATAATAAAGATTGGTCAGTAGCTTTGGAAATTACTGTTTGGAACACAAGAAATCTCTATTTTGTACTTGGCTTTTATCTTTAATGTTTAAGAACTTGTATATGGATGTTATTGCCCCAATCCTACATGGAAACTTCATTTGAATTTCAGGGAAACAAATATTTTCTATAGAATGCTTCTTTGTTCAGATGTATCAGGTACTAGCATATTAATTAAAAATAAATCTTCCCAATAAAGCATTTAATTTGCATTAGATAACTAATATTTCTGTTTGTTTTCTATAATGTATTACTAGAAAATCTACTATTTTACATTCAAAATTGAACACCACCATATAACAAAAATTCATGAAAGTTGCACACATATACTTTCCAGGCAGCATAGCTCATTATATATGAACAAAATTTAGAACAAACTTATCAAATTACTTCTAGCAATTTGATCATAATTTTTTAATGTCCTATGTATAAACAATACTAACACGTGTGTGTGTGTGTGTGTGTGTGTGCGTGCGCGCGCGCGCGCGGGTGCATGTTTATTATGGAACTTACGGAAATATAGCATCTAAAAGACAATTTATACTACACTATCTCCACAAAAGTTAAAATCCCTAAATCTTAGTATAAAAACTTAAATGATTAAAGACTTAGGTAGTACAAACATTTTATTTATCATATGCTTACTATATTTAAAGATAAGCAAAGAAAAAAATATATATATATTAAATTTTATGTACTAGTGCACATTTTCTTTATACTTACTCTGTCACCTTTTAGACCCATGTCACCTTTGAATCCTGGAAAACCATCTTCACCCTAAAACATTATAAAAGGAATTAAATAGGGGTTTAATCAGTCCTTTGGAGTAACCTAAAATAGTGCTATAAAAATGTATGTGCTGATAATGAGGGAAAATTATTTTTTAGAAAAGTGAATGGTAGTTGTGAAACTTACTCCTCCCTTTTCCAACTCCAGCCACAGATTCTGATCCCCACTGTCATCTCATTTTTTCACAATTATTGGCTATAAATTACACTAGGACATTTTTCACAAATATGTTCATTAAATCTTATTTTAGGAGGGAAATAACCATTCTCCCATAAAAACATATATTCTGTACTAGTTAAACAAATAAAAAGTAAATATTGAGCCAGGTGTGCTGGTTCACACCTGTAATCCCTGCACTTTAATAGACTGAGGCAGGAGTTTGAGGCCAGCCCGGGCCACATGGCAAAACCCCAACTCTACAAAAATAAAAAAAAATTAAAAAAAATGAACCAGGTGTGTGGGTGTATGACTGTAATCTCAGCCACTAAAAAAGCTGAGGTGGGAGGATTGCTTGAGTCCAGGAGGTCAAGGCTGCAGTGGGCCATGATCATGCTACCGCACTCAAGCCTGGTAACAGAGCAAGAACTTCTCCCAACAACAACAACAACAACAGGAAACAATGATCATTTTAACTTTGTATTACAAGAGCTCTGGAGTAACAAAATGAATAAAATAATTTTCCCTTAATTTACTAATTTATGCCTATAAATTTTATATCGTGTATTTTTTATCATGTCCATTAGATAAATGCCTTCTAGCTCAATGTGTTCTGTATCTTACAATCTTCTTTCAGGTAAGATTAATTATATAAAATAGAAATTAATAATATCCTTTACAGGTAGAATTGCTCACTGTAGCACTAAACACACAGAGCAACAATGCTGAAAACAGTCACTTAATGAAGAGAGGAGCAATTTGGGCTATGGAAATATTTTCTATCATTCTTATTGAAACCTGGATTTTTAAGTAAGTTGCATAAACAACCATACTATCTCTTAAGTTCAAGAAAAAAAAATTACTAAGAAATAATCATTCATGTACTCAATAAAATTAATTGAGCAATTACTCATTCGAAGTGCTGTGGAGTATTTTGAGGTTTTTGTTTTACCAGTAAAATCTAAAAGTGGGCCAGGAGCAGTGGCTCACACCTGTATTCCCAGAACTTTGGGAGGCTGAGGTGGGTGGATCATCTGAGGTAAGGAGTTTGAGACCAGCCTGGCCAACATGGTGAAAGCCTGTCTCTACCAAATATAGAAAAATTAGCCGGGCATGGTGGTGGGTGCCTGTTATCCCAGCTACTCGGGAGACTGAGGCAGGAGAATTGCTTGAACCTAGGAGGTGGAGGTTGCAGTGAATTGAGATCACTCCGCTGCACTCCAGGCTTGGCAACAGAGGGAGATTTCATCTCAAAAACAAAACAAAACAAAACAAAACAAAACAAACAAACAAAACTGAAAGTGGGACATTTGCAGTCATTTTGGTACAAATGAAGTAGAAAGGGTGTCCAGAGAAGAACGCCAAAATGATGATAATGACAATGATGTATGGTGCTGGTGGAGGGGGTGGTGAGGTGGGAGGTTAATAGAGAAGGTTTGATGGGGGGTGGTATTTCAGTTGGTAGAAATGGATTTGATTTGAGAATTTCAGAAAAGAACATTTTGGGCTGTGTATGAAAACAAATCTAGGAAGGGTAGGCACAAATATTTCCACATCTTGCTGCCAAAATGACCTCCTTAAAATACAGAATTGGTCACATCAATTTTTACTTTAAAATATCCTAATGGTATCAAATTGCTAACAATCAATATAAGGCACCTCCCTTCACCACATGATCTAGCCCTTCTTTACCTCATCAGTCTTTTGTCTTGAATTTCTCCTAAAATTAACCTCTCCCTCTCGTGGCCTTCACTGGATAATTATTATCCCATCAATATGCCATCCTGCATTTTCTAGGTCATAGGTTGCTTTCCTTCTACTAAATGGCCGAACACAAGAATCCTGCCGAATTAACCTGTGAATCTCCAGTGCTAAACATGTTTTGGACCTTCAGTAACCACAATGTTCAAGAAACATTTTCTAAATGCCTCAGTGTGAGTTTAGCAAGGTATATTAAAGTCCAGAAAATACCAAATACTGGGTACTTGTGAATATGAGACCTAATCCTGGAAAAAGAGATTCAAACTGTTATCTTGCATACTCAAAGAACTGTAGCATGCCTGGGATTTTTTTTTTTTTTTTTTTCAAGAGAAAACCATGCCATTTTCACCATCCTGCCCATAAAGTGGCCTCATAAGGAGGAGGATGCTTTCTGTACTGAATGTGATTGGGCAATGGCAGAGGCTTAAGAGCTGAGAATGACCACTGAACATGCTATTGACAACTATCTTCATTATCTTCTCCCTAGAGAAAAACACAATTACACAGTTGTCATGCTTAATTTACAGAACACTGCACTATATGTCTAAAAATCCCTTGTAGTTTTCAGGATTGTTTCAGACAGAGTTTTATTTTTTATTTATTTTTAAACTGAGAACTCAGTCTATGGGGAGGCTATTTTTCTCATGTTTTAGTTTTCAGCATATTCATGTTAAAAAAACAATTCGATGATTCAATTAGGTATTTCCTTACAACAAATGTCATTTTTTAACAAGTGACATATCAAGTTATTAAGATTTCTAGTACTAAAATAATCAGATAAGGAAAAAAAGAAGAAAACATAGATTTAGAAGATGTATAAAAGTGGAATTCATCTATGCCATCTAATTTATTGAGCTGTGTTGCTCCAGGCTTAAGACACAAATCTGAGGCTAAAAAATGGAGAATTTTAATCATAATTAGAGTATTAACTTGCTATTTCACCTTTGGTTAACAATTAACATCATTATATATAAAAAAACTTTCCATTTTCTTCTATCTCTTACGAGATAAATGATCAATTATCTTGAATACTCAGAAAAATGAAATAAATAAGGCATATTAATAATTCATCAGGACTTAATCCTTCACAGAGTTCGAAAATATGGAGAATTCTTACCATTAAAAAATTCTACTAACATTTATACAAAATTTCTCTAAATCTATAATTTAGAAAACTAAATCATAATCTATAATAAGACATAATTTACTACTTGATTGGTATATTAGAATAAAAGGTATAGCTCAAAATATCTTTAAATTTTTTTAGGAAATTGTCTTTATTTTATAGATTTCAAATGAAGCTGAGACAAAGTAACTCGGAAAACTATAACAAGAACCCAGAACTTCTGGTTCCTAATTTAAAATTTTAGTTATTTTCCTCTCTGTATATTTGCATCTTCTGAGACTATACACCCCCAAAACAATGAGCAATTGTTAAGAAGTTTTGCTACATACAAAAATGTATCTTATTTTTTTTTTTCCCGTATGGCTTTGTCCTCACATATATCTAGTCATGTATAATTTTATTTGCCTCTGTCACTTTGCAACTCTCCGACAAGTTTCAGCAGTTAACAAAATCCCCATCCCACTCAGGCACTTTTCTTTTAAACACTGCCTGGCCCCTCTAAACATCCTTGATGGGTATTAATTGCAGAGGAAAACATTTGCATTGTTACTTACATTTCTCAACATGACAAATTCTAAACAGAGACATTATTTCTAGTATAGGCAACCTACAAATTATATGTTAAACCCTACCTGACTCACCACTGTGCTCATTTGTCAATTCAGTGAGACACTATACAGTCTTCTCTTGATATCTAAGGGTGATTGATTCCAGGACCCTAACCCAACTTCCTATATCAAAATCTGTGGATGTTCCAGTTCTTGAAATAGAACGCTATAGTATTTATTTAGAGCCTACTCACATCCTCCTCCTTTATACTTTAAACCACCTCTAGATTACTTATAATACCTAACAAAATTTAAATGCTACATAAATAGTTGCTATATTGTTTTTTTAATTTGTATTATTGTATATTGTTACTCCGTATATTTTTGACAGGGTCTCAGTCTGTCATTCTGGCTGGAGTACAGTAGCTTAATCATGGCTTGTTGCAGCCTTGACCTCCTGAGCTCAAGCAACTCTCCCTCCTCAGCCTCCCAAGTAGCTGGGACCACAGGTGCATGCCACAGTACCTGGATAATTTTAAAAATATTTTATAGAGATGAGGTCTCACTATTTTGCCCAGGCTGGTTTTGAACTACTGGACTTAAATAATTCTCCTGCCTTGGCCTCCCAACGTGTTGGAATTATAGGCATGTGCCACTGTGCCCAGTCACATTGTACTTTTTAATTTAATTTTTGGTTTTTCAAGTATCCTTGATCTGTGGTTTATTGAATCCATGGGTGCAGAACCCATAGGGAGAGCCAACTGGTACTCCAAAGTTCATCTAGGTGATCAGAATGAACTGAGATTACCATTAAGTAGGTAAGCTAATGTGAAATGCACGGCCTTTTTCATACAATAAATCTGACAACATAGTTGCTTACTTTTAGTATATAATAGTAGCTTTTTTCAGATAAAGTATAATGGATATAATAAATCCATCCCTTTTTGTTATTCATTTCCTATTGGTACCAAATCTACACATAAGCCTTTTGATAATATTGTAACTATGAAAATAAATGACTATCCTTGAAAAAATATTAGTATTTGATATAATTTGGATATTTACCCACCTAAATCTCATGTTGAAATGTAATCCCCAATGTGGAAAATGGAACCTGGTTGGGGGTGATTTGATCATGGGGGTGGATTTCTCATGAATGGTTTAGCACCATCTCCTTGATGCTGTCCTTCTGATAGTGAGTGCATTCTCAGGAGATGTGATTCTTTAAAAGCATGTGGCACCTTCTTCCCCCCTCCTGCTCCTGCTCCCAGCATGTAGGATGCCGGCGCCCTCTTTGCCTTCCACTGGAAGCTTCTTGAGGACTTCTTAGAAGCAGATGCCACTATGCTTCCTGTACAGCCTGCACAACCATGAGTCAATTAAACCTCTTTTATTATAAATTACCCAGTCTCAGGTATTTCTTTATAACAGTGCAAGAACAGTCTAATAGAGTATGATGTTATGAGTATGATATTAGCAATAGTAAATATCCATGTATATCTCACCAAACCTACCAATATTTATACTATGCAACGATGTGTTGTTTTAACTTTGTATGAAATATTGTAGTAAGAATTAATTCAATACTGATTCTGAGTGTATTAGTCTGCTTTTACACTGCTATAAAGATACTACCTGATACTGGTTAATTTATAAGGGAAAGAGGTTTAATTGACTTACAATTCTGCATGGCTGGGAAAGTCTCAGAAAACTTACAATCATGGTAGAAGGCAAAGAAGAAACAAGTACCTTCTTCACAAGATAGAGGAGAAAAAGAATGAGAGAAAGGAGAAGCACCAGGCACTTATCAAACAACCAGATCTTGTTAAGAACACAATCACGGCCGGGCGCGGTGGCTCAAGCCTGTAATCCCAGCACTTTGGGAGGCCGAGACGGGCGGATCACGAGGTCAGGAGATCAAGACCATCCTGGCTAACATGGTGAAACCCCGTCTCTACTAAAATACAAAAAAAAAAAAACTAGCCGGGCGACCTGGCGGGCACCTGTAGTCCCAGCTACTCGGGAGGCTGAGGCAGGAGAATGGCGTGAACCCGGGAGGTGGAGCTTGCAGTGAGCTGAGATCCGGCCACTGCACTCCAGCCTGGGTGACAGAGCGAGACTCTGTCTCAAAAAAAAAAAAAAAAAAAAAAAAAAAACACCTCACTATCAGGAGAATATCATGAGGGAAACCTCCCCCATGATCTCATCACCTCCCACCATGTGCCTCCCTAGACAGGTGGGAATTCCAGTTTGGATTAGAATTCAGGATGAGATTTGGGTGGGCACACAGCTAAACTCTATCACTGAGTAATGTCATTCCCTTTGCGTTTCATCATAATCTTTGAAGGATTTGGGGCTCTGCACTCCTATTAAAGGTATCCTTGAAAAAAACCTGAATGTCATGGTCTTCAGCAAAAGCCAATTATGTATAAATTCCCTATAAAAGATCCTATATTCATTCATAGTTTTAGGTACATTATGTCATTCACTTCTGCCTGGTTTTAATTTTTATTTCTCACTTTTTAACACTATTGATTTGTGTGTATTATTACATAGAAAGACTTCCTCTTTCCCCAATGGATTTAGTGTACTTCTAACTCTCCTGTTTTGTGCTGAATTTATTTATACATTTTGAGGATTTCAGCAGGGAAAAAAGGAATAAACACTCATATGTTATGCATCTAACTGGACAACATCCTGTAGTACATCTATTCCTAAAGCCAACCCTATGATTTACAAAACTTAAGCACATGTAAAAAAAAAAGATGCAGAATTAATTCTCTTATGTAACATAATTTAGTTTCTGTTCTAGTATTTAACCCTTATCACAAGATATAAGACATTGTTTTTAAGTTGTGAAGATAAAGGGTACAAAATTATACTAGCATTGTGTAGTATGTAAGTAATCACTCAATATATTCAAGAAATAAAATATCTGTTAAATAAATTTAAATGTTAACATAATATACAGAAATTAAAACCACCTAAACAATTACATTTTACCTTTTCACCTTTAGATCCCTTGAGACCTCTGACACCATCTGCTCCCTGTGGAATAAATTAGAAGTATTAAATGACTACAACATTTCACATTGAAAGTGTATAAGGTGAAAACAATTTAACAGTTACCTTGACTCCTCGGGGGCCAGGGTAGCCAATAGGACCTTGTGGACCAGGAGGACCCTGAAATACATTAATTACCACTTATATGTATAATAAATTGAAAGTGCTACTCATTTACATACTGTAATTTTACCAAATTATCTACAAGGATATGGTTTTTTCTACTGCTAATATTTGATAAAGATTTTTTGGTAGTTTACTCTTTGTTTCTACAATCAGATATGATGAAAACAAAACATGTAACCAGCACTATTCACTCCAAATGTATATTCATACTAAAAATATGATATTGAAATGGACTAATAAGGCAAATCTTATAAGCATGTAAAATAATGTAAACAATTCAAAATTAATCATTTGATTTTAACTTAAAACATGCTATACTGAAAGTCTGTAACAGTTATTGAAAACTAACAAGATTGATAATTTCAAATAGAAAATTATAAATTAGTAGCATTCACTTCATCAAGTATATAATCAAAATTATATATCTTCCACAGCTGGTTTTATTTCTCTAGTCTACCTACATAAAACGTTCTATAAATCATAATTTGTAATTTCTGCAGTAATGCTGAAATTTTAATGCTGTTTTAAAAGAATTCAAAACAAATGTAAACCAAATGATCCTACCCCTGCTACTGTAATCTAAAGTAGCACTAACATTGAATATGCATATATTACATTTCACTTTGATATTTTGATAGTCATTGGTCTTAATTTAACATTTTATTAGATAATGGTTACCAGAAAGTAATAATAATAAAATTGGGGTTACATATGCAGTTTAGTAATATTGAGTAATTCTTGTCCAATTTCATTGTTTTACATTATTACCATTTACTCCACACATAATTCATATGCAGAATGTGCACATATTCCTAGCCATGGGAATATTTGTTAAAAGGACAGAACATAGTCTAATTTCTAAAGTTACTAATATAAAATTAAAAGTAGTCTAAGATATCTTTTTTATACCCAAAATAACTATATGAACATAATTTATATATATGAGATGACCAAATTAAGGCATTTTCTCTTGGAAATTTTTTAATAGGACATTTAGATGGATACTTTGTAACCTACCAGAGCACCCTTTTCTCCAGACTGGCCTTCTTTCCCAGGATGACCCTTTATTTAGCAAAAACATACACTGATAAGATGTTATATAAACAGAGTTAATAATACTATGAAAGTATTTCTTTTGTTATTAAATCTACTAAGATCTTACTCTTTAAGTTTCAAAAACATTGAACGCTTTTGCATCAGTGTGTATGACTTTAAATAAATTGGAAACTATGGCATTTGGAAGTAAACATAATAAGCTTATATGTGATGGATGTAAGTTTCCTCAAATACATAATGCATTTGAGAGAGCTTAGAAAAAGGACATCAAATAATACATATTGTTCATTAGTAATTCATCCCCAGCCTCAAAGACTTATATAAAGGTATTTAAATTGCCTTATATTTTGCAAATTAATCGAATGATCATATGTGCACCTTCAAAGGGGCACTAAGACATGTGGATGAGACAGCTGAATATACAGCATGATCATAAATAGTAACAGTGTTAATAATCAACTTATTGAGATTCAGTAAATAAAAATTATAGCCATATCACAATTATACTCAATAGCAAGGAGAGGTAGGATGAGAAATCTTATATCCTAGCACTAAAAAATCTGAATATATAGTTTAAAGAGGAAAAAAATCTGTAAATAACAAACGTTTTTAATATAATAACTGTAGAGGTTACACAATTTCATTATTTATTACTATTTAAAGGGAAATAATAAATATTGCTATATTTCCAGAAAAGAAAGAAATCCCTGTAGGCTGAGGTATTTCATGAAAGATGTCTGAGAACATTTATCAATGGTGAGTAACGTCACCTGGACTCATAGAAACAGCTACTTTGAAAAGAAGATTCTGCGGAGGTTCTAGGTTAGAGTGCCAAATGAGTTTCTGCAAAAGCTACAGTGAACTCATTAAAGATTTTGCAATATAGAAGTGACATGATAAAAGGTATTTTAGAGAGATCAATGTTTAAATACTGGCTCAATTTATTTTTATTACTAACCTCATATAATCATTTCTAAAACACATGTAAAATCTAGTTTTAAAGATAATGTAAAGAAATTTTAATGACCAGGTAGCTGTTACTTACAGGAGGCCCATCAGCACCAGGAAGTCCAGCAAGTCCTGGTTTTCCTTGTGGTCCCTTATCAAATAGAGAAAAAAAACTATTAAAAAAATAAAAATAATTTTAAAAAGCTTTAACTTGTACATATACTACTAATGAAATTCTTAGCCTGAGTCACTGGATTCAATCCATAAGTAATAAACATTTAAATAACTTTTGAATATATTATGTGGAGGAAATGCCACATAAAGATAAATTAAAACTAAATGTAACATGTCACAGGTATGCTAGGTTTTAGCCTGCTTATAATCTTAGATGTGTCTTTTTTAAATTAACAAATTAATTGTTCAATACCACAATAAATCAAAGCTTAGAGAACAAAAAGGAAAGCATTATAGATCAGAAATATATTGATTCATATCATTAAAGAGGTAAAGATTGTATTATTTCCCTTAATAATATTAATAAGTACTAATTCAAAAAATTACATAGTAACATTGATGAAACCCCATTACATAGTAACATTGATGAAACACCATTTTATTTTAAAATTAAAAAATATTTTGTGCAATGTTATGGTGTGATAACTATTCATAGGAAATGAAGGAAAGTAAATCTATTTTAATGTAAAAAGAACATATCCTAATAGGTAACCAACAAGATAATAATAAAGTAACAGTTCAACAGATTAATCCCTGTTTAACCACACAGAGTTTCAAATCACATTGAACATGACCATTTCTAAGTTTGGAACATGATAAGAATCACTACCTTTTCTTGGTAGTGACAGTATCTTTTCTTGGGAATCAGACCTTTTCTTGGGAGAAAAGTAGACATTCTTCTAAGAATATTAAATTTATCAAGCTCCCAGAGCCCAGGTCATCATTATTGACACATCAAGTTATTGTCCAGGATTCAGAATCAATGGGAAGGTCAAGGACATATCAGCAAGCCTAAATGCTGGACATATTTTTGGGCTTTTTTCATTCTCAGGGAGTAAAGTATAATCATTGTATTCATATTGCCTGACATTGCAGTTTTACAAGAAAGTTTCAACCAAATCAGCATAAGACAAAAATGAATTAAAAGTAACCTTTAAATTGAAAAATTAAGATTTTTTAACCAAAAGTAATTACACCTCATTTAAGGGACTTGAATGTTTCAACCTTCTTCACCAGTCTACAAAAGTCATATTCAATCAATCAATTTAACACCATGTAATAAGTATCATAAAACACAAAATTTTTACTCTCATTTTGCTTGTCATTTAAATTAACTTTCACTCTCAAGGCAGTGGTTTTATTTCTTCAAAGCGAAATGTAATATATAAACAATTATTTCATTAATTATTGTTATCAGCAAATGTGATATTTGTATGACAATAACCTTTTGGGTAATAAATATTGCACGGAATTTTTATGTTGCTATATATTTGAGAATAGACAAGAGGCAGGGTGCGGTGGCGGCTCACGCCTGTAATCTCAGCACTTTGGGAGGCCTAGGTGGGCTGATCACTTGAGGCCAGGAATTTGAGATCAGTCTAGGCAACATGTTGAAACTCCATCTCTACTAAAAATACAATAATTAGCAGGGCCTGGTGGTGCACGCCTGTAATCCCAGCTACTAGGGAGGCTGAGGCAGAAGGATTGCTTGAATCTGGGAGGCAGAGGTTGCAGTGAGTGGAGATGGCTCCACTGCACTCCAGCCTGGGTGGCAGAGCAAGACTCCGTCTCAAAAAATAATGATAATAATAATAAAATAAATAAATAATAGGCAAGATATATTAACACTCTTGCACTATAAGATTGTTATTTAAACAAACTAAAATGAAGAGATCTCTTTCAGAATGGAAGTTCCATGATAGCAGAATATCTTGTCTGCTTTGTTTACTGTTTGCTGTTTCCCTGGAGGGGTGGGGAAAAAAAGTTAAAAGAATGTAATATATTTAGATTTTAATAAAGCAGTTAAAGTTTATTGAATGTTTCTATGTACCATGTTAGGCAATTTATGTTCATTATCCACATTCTCAAAGAATTGCGAGAAATAGTATCGATTAAGAGTTTAGGTAAATTAGCCGATGCTAATACGTGGCAGCATTGCAATCTGGATGAACTTAGGTTCCTATCCATGTCTTCAAAATTCCTCCCTTTAATATTTATTTTGTGTCCTGTTATTTTATACTGGACTCAAGACAGTCATGTAACATCAATTGCTACTGAGCAATTAATATATGAGTAAACTCAGAAATTAAATCACAGGAAATATTTAGGAGAAATCACAATTTATCACAGGATGTATTTGGTATATTTATCAAAAATATCAGAAAAAAAACAATATAATATCTTATCTATTTTAGTTAATTAACTTAAATTTTATGAAATATTTTACCAAAATAAAAGCCAGGCTATAAGAAGTTAGCAAAAAACATTGTTCTTGGATAGTAAAAATATATGACATTAGCTAAATTATATTAAAATGTTAAATTATACCATGATACAATTAAAACATTACTATTTACCAAATTTTCAGAGACAAGACTCCTCAGCCAGAATAAATAAATCATAGCTATCATTAAAAATAAAAGTAGGCCGGGCACGGTGGCTCAAGCCTGTAATCCCAGTACTTTGGGAGGCCAAGACGGGCAGATCACGAGGTCAGGAGATTGAGACCACCCTGGCTAACAAGGTGAAACCCCGTCTCTAGTAAAAAGTACAAAAAACTAGCCAGGTGAGGTGGCGGGTGCCTGTAGTCCCAGCTACTCGCGAGGCTGAGGCAGGAGAATGGCGTGAACCTGGGAGGCGGAGCTTGCAGTGAGCTGAGATCCGGCCACTGCACTCCAGCCTGGGCGACAGAGCGAGACTGCGTCTCAAAAAAATAAATAAATAAATAAATAAATAAATAAATAAATAAAATAAAAAATTAAAATAATAATTTCTACTTTTAATATAGATGTAATAAAAAATTTATATTATAGATGTATTATCATTAAAAAGTGTTTTCCTCATATTCTTGAGTATCTTTCTCCTTTTGATGGTAAGAGACTGGTTTTGAATCTACTGGCTTCAGATCAGAGGCAGAAGCAGTATGCACGTAAGACAGCTCTTTTCTTACCACCAGAAGTGCAGTAAACCAGATTCTATATTTTATCTGGCTTGGCACAGGGAATTCAGATATAACAACTTTTCCTAAGAGCAAATTCCTCTTAACAATCTAGTACATACATGATAAAATCATGGTAGAAATTTAACAGGTGCAGGTGTCAAGTGCAATGTAAAACAAATATATTTATAATGTGCTAATCTAAAATATGAGTGACCCAGATTAAAATCCCTGATCTAAATATTAAAAATAACCTTTAGAACCTAACATAACTCGTAGGACATTTTCCAGTAGTGCTCTGCATCTATGTCTAAAGCATCCACAGAAAAAAGTACTTTCAAAACTACTTAAATCTGATGTTTGCTCTCACAACTCAATATTTAGATAAATAATCCAATTAGAATATTAACCAAAAGAGTTTAATAGATATTTTATCAAAGATGTGATAGAAATGATTGCTAAGCATAGGAAAAGATGTTCAACAAAAGTAGTGATCAGGGAAATACAAATTACAACCACAGTGAGATACCATTTCACACCAACAAGAATGATCGTAATCAAGAAGACAGACAATAACAAGCATGAGTGAGAATGTGGAGAAATTACTATCCTCATACATCTTTGCTTGGAAGGAAAAATGGTACAATCAATATAGAAAAGAGTGGAATTCTCAAAACATTAAACATAAGTTTACCATAACCGAGGAATTTTACTTCTAAGTATATACCCAAAAGAAATGAAAACACATTGATACAAAGACTTGTATGCAATTATTCACTACAGCAGTGGTATGTATAATAGCAAAAAAGTATAAACTACATGTATTCTATCAACTGTCAAATAAAAGTAAACAGAACCTGGTATAGCCAATCAATGGAATACTATGAGAACAAAATAAGGAGCAAAGTACTAATAAATAATGAGCAAAGTACTAATAAAAGTACTACGGCATAGGCCGGGCGCGGTGGCTCACGCCTGTAATCCCAGCACTTTGGGAGGCCGAGGCGGACGGATCACAAGGTCAGGAGATCGAGAACACGGTGAAACCCTGTCTCTACTAAAATACAAAAAATTAGCCGGGCGCGGTGGCGGGCGCCTGTAGTCCCAGCTACTCAGGAGGCTGAGGCAGGAGAATGGGGTGAACCCGGGAGGCGGAGCTTGCAGTGAGCTGAGATCTGGCCACTGCACTCCAGCCTGGGCGACAGAGGGAGACTCCGTCTCAAAAAAAAAAAAAAAAAAAAAAGTACTACGGCATGGATGAACCCAAAATGAAAGAAGTCAGACATAAAGGTCACATATGCATTCATATGATTAAATAATATATTAAATTTATTCATAAGTTTCATTCATATGAAATATTCAGAAAACTCAAATCTATACAGATAAAAAGCAAATTAATTGTTGGCTAGGTCTGAGGGGGTGGAAACACGGACTGCAAATTAACACAAGGATTATTTCTGGAGTGGTATCAGTATTCTGAAAGTTAGATTGCAGCACAACTGTAAATTTAGTAAAAATCATTCACTTGTGCACTTAAAACAAGTGAATATTTATAGTATGCAAATTATACCTCAATAAAGCTGTTAGTTTTTTTTTAAAAAAAATTGTTATGTTTGTAGAAATCAACAAAAATAATGAAAGAAAAAAGGTGTTGGAAAAGAGCCAGCTAGCAATGTGCTATGACTACAGGGAACAAAATATTACTCAAGGACTCTCACAGTGGATATCAGGGAAAAAGACATGTGTTTAATTAAAGACTTATTCTTGTTTTGATCCAGACATTGAGTTATTAACAAGACCATCATTTGCCATTCATATATGAGATATGATGGCAATGACAACTTCACAATTTTCCCTTCATTATATCTTCCTACAAATCTTTTGTCACAAGCAAACTTAGTTACTTTTTTGGAAAATAATGAGAAAGAAAAGGAGACCTAAAATAAAGAGAAAATATTCACTCGTACCAGTATGTTCCTGAAATTAATATAGCTGAGAACATCACATTTAGAAGCTGTTTAAATGGTAACTGAAGTTTTATCATTCACAGTTTAAGAACATATAAATGAATTCTCCCCACACTGTATTTCCACGTCAACTCCAGATTAATTCCTTATGTGCTGAGCAATCTAGATATCTTAACAAAAACAGAAGGCAGACCTTACACCTGCCTAAGATTGCTAAAGCAAACATGTTCACTAGGCTTTACTAGAACAAAAGATTAACTTACTTTTTCACCAGGAGGACCAATTGGACCTTGTGGACCAGGAAGACCCTATTTTTAAAAAATGTATTTCATATATCAGAAGTCAAATCACAGTAACACACTTTTAAAACAGCAAATTATTAGCTCACTACAGTACATAGAGTGAGTTATAAGAATCTGCATATATTCCTATACACCCCAAAGAATTTTAGAACATGATGAGGAGTTTTACACAAGCTACTCTTTTTGCAAAGGGACTATAATGTGATCCTATTCAGAACTCTCCTGCAGGTGGCTATTAGTCCTGGCATTCCCTAAACATTGAATGACTCATTTTTCCTTGGGAAGAGAGGGGCTTCTGCAAGTTTGCTCAACTTTTTTAAAAAAGAAAAGGATGTATTTTCCTACATTCACATTTTAAATATTGCTAGGCCTACACAGAAAATTGTGAGGCTGTCAATTTTCTTATGCAAAGATAGCATCTCCACCCCCATTATTTCAAAGGAGCTGCAATGGCTTAGACTTACCTGAGGTCCTGGATTCCCTTGTTGACCTGGAGGCCCAGGTTCCCCTTGGGGACCCTGCCAGAGGAAAATATAAAAAGTCTTTAATGGGCTATTTTACACAATAGATTTTTTTCTTCATAATTGGAAAATTCCTCCACCCACCTCTAAACAGTTTTCCCTCAAGAGATTCTGGAAAATATTGTAAAATATTAATGTATCTAATATACTTAGCAAAATATAAGAAATCTTTATATTTTAGATTTAGCAACAAAAATGGCTTCTTAGTGGTTATATTCAAAGATGGGTTATTTTATCACTATTTGCTACATACATACCATGTTCCCTTTTGGTCCTGGGGGGCCATCTACACCTGCCATACCCTGCAACGAAGAAAAAGTATGTATGGTTGCTTATATGTTTTGATGCTAAATTAGAAAATCAAAAAGAATAATCTAATAGCATGATACTCACTACCCTAAGCGACTAAAAATCATTTTAGGATTTAATGTAAATAAAGAAGAGACAAGACCTATACTTTCTTTTCCATGTCCACATTGGAGACAATCTACCATGCTGGGGATATATCATGAAAACAGTAAGATAATCAAAAGGAAGATAGAAGGAAAAAAGGGAATGTAGATCTTCAAATACAACAAGGCAATAAACTCTTGGCTCTTTACTGAGGGCTTTTATGGCCTCTCAAAGGTTGGCAACAAGCTTTCCCTAGAAAATCTTCAATGTTTCCAGCAGTACATACAGGCTGCCCTGGAGCTCCTGGAGTTCCCCTTGGACCCAGCAAACCTCGTGGGCCCTAGGAGAAAAAGAAAAAAGCACGCCTTTTTAAAAAAAGTCCTAAAACATGTCTCTTCCAATGAAGAAATCCTAAGGTTATTTTTAGAGTAAAAATATCTGGACATCTTTTATTAACACACTGAAAGTGATGTCCATAACATAAATATCTAGTGTTTATACTGATCCAAAAGCCAGAATAAATAACAGTTTTTAGTACAGAAACTGTGTTTCTTTGATTCAATAAATTTACATAGGAATCACTTGGGGAATTTTTAAAATATGAAATAGTTTAATATTTTCAATATGACACTTTTGTGTCATTTTTTGATTTCAATGACAACATTCAACATTATTATTCAATCAGATATACTATACAAATAGAAGAGTCCTGATTCTCATTTATTGTACATTTAGGTAAATTTCTTCTTAAGATAGCATTCACTGAGAAAAGAAAACGACCAGCTGTGTAACTATATATGCAGATTACAGAAACCATTTTTGAGAGGTTCCGTAAATTATTTTTATTTACACTTGATTTCTCCTTCTCTTCTTTTACCCCTCCTGCACCTGCTCACCTTCTTTTCCTTCTTTAGAAAAGTCAATAAAATAATCTAATTTCTCCCCCATTTGCTTGAATTTACTTGACAAGGATCTAAAATGTGGCACAAGGTAGAATGTAGGAATTTAAAACCAAAATTAGGAAGCCTATTTCTAGTTTAGTTTTTTTGTTAGCTAGCTTCAAGTAAACATTCCCAGATCAGTTTCCTCATTTGTAATATTTGATGGAGAAAAGTGATATAATCCATATGTCTGGTATATTCCAAGTGACATACTATTTTTTTTTTTCTGGTAATAGGATTCATTTCTTCTCAGTACATAAATTTTGGAGCTACTGATGACAGGACAAAAAACAAAATAAAGAAACAGCAACAAAACTAGGTAAGGTAACATTTTGGCTGGAAATATGTTACATTCCACAGATTTTCCCTCAATCGTCTAAGATTTTCTCTGTAACAAAAGAAGACCTCTATATATCCTTTTTCATTTTTTTCACATGGCAATTATCTGGTTAGCTTAGCTAAGACTGCAATATTTATCTGAGTTTATCGTTGTTTTTATATGTGTAACACCAGCCACTAGTCCTAAAAAATAGAGCTATTACTTAAAAATAAAAAATAAGTTGCTTACAGCTTCACCTGGAAGACCTCTTGGTCCAATTTCTCCATCTTCTCCCTGTCATTGACGAAATAAATGAGTATAGAACATTTAGACAATGTATCATTTCAACATGATTTTGTTTTATTATGTTTTAATTTTAAATATTTCGTAAAGAAATGAAAAGAAGTATTAATATACCCTCATTCCATCATCACCAGGAGGACCTGGAGGTCCTTGCGGACCTCGTTCACCCTGTTAAATCAATACAAATATGATTAGCATATGGAAATAAGTAGAATGTTTACCAGTCTATCAGGTAACTATCCAAACCAAATAAAACAGGACATTTGACAGGGAAAACATATGCTTTATTTACCGTCCTCAAAACATTTTGCAGATAAATCATAATTTAACAACTTTAACTGGCTTTACATGTTAGTATGCTAATAATATTTTATAATTATAATATTGTTCTCTTAATTTTCAATACAAAAGTTTTATGTAAAATAAGTATCTCTAAATAGTTTCCAGACATTTAATTATTTTGAGATAAATTAGTTTAGAAACTTATTTTGCTGTGAGTGTATTAATATGGATATAGCTTTGGTGACTGTTGACTTAAGATATTTCTACGTGTCTAAATAATTTATATTAAATCGTGCGCATAGACTCAGAGGATGAAAGAAATCTGGTATTTTTTTAAAAATGGGATAAGAAGTAGATCTTGATCTTAAGATGTTAGACACACACTATATGTTCTGTCAGACATTCATAGGGTTTTCTTTTCTTTCACTATATTTTTCTTCTCCAATTTTCTTACAACTTATCTTAGCCTCATTATTAATGCTGGTAAAGAAAGATATGAAGATCTAAAGCTGATCTATTTTTGAGAGACAGTCTTCATAATTTCCTACTAAAATTATCTGCTGAAATACTGTTCAGGATCATGGTTTCTTTAGCCTTCACAAATTACAAGTTCTTGACTTGTACTGAAAGCTTTTATCATCACCAAAAAACAACATAGTGCCTAGTATATTACTGTGTTAATGACAAACTACCTACAGATGTCTTCTTCTGAGTATATGTCCACAGACAAAAGTAATGAAAAGTTGAGAAAATTATTTAAAATTAGAGGTAAAATTAAATGTCCACATTGCTCTTCTGTTTATATTTTCCAGGTACATGTATATAAACATCCTGATTCAATTTATGTTTGCAAAAAAGAAATATTATAATGTCTAAAAATATTCAAAGAACTTACACTGATACCACATGTGTATTTTACCTATTTTCCTCCTAGTATCTATTACATTATTATTAAGTCGATTCACAAATGTTAAAATTAATTTTTCTTCTTTTTCTGATTTCCCAATTGTTATCAATTATAAAATATTTCATAACATTCTCTGGAAAAAAAAGGAATAGATGTATCTTACCCTGTGACCTTTGTCACCTGGCAGACCTGGAAGTCCATCAAACCCTCGATCTCCCTGTAAAACCATCATCATCATCATCATCATCATCATCATCATCATCATCAACATCACAATTCCAGTCTTTCCATTAAATGTGAAATATTCTCTCAGATTCAGAAAATGGATTTTTAAATATAAAATTTTACGTGGTGAACTGACACACAGGATGTGAACATAAAAATATGTGAGCTCCTGACCTTTGCCCCAGGTTCTCCTGGCATTCCTCTTCCTCCATCTGCACCTGGACGACCCTGATAATGCCAACAGCATGATTAAGCAAAGTGACTCTTATTACTAGCAGGTAAGTAAAATAAATAAGTGAATAAATAAATAAATAAATCTAATGATCATGGCAGATGCCTTCAAAATGCACAATGAAAATAAGCCATACCCTTTTTCCAGGTTTTCCTGTTGGACCAGGGGGACCCTGGACGCCTCGAGGGCCCTATATCAAAACATCATAATTAAACCATATTATAGAATTCTTGATCAACAAACTCAATAGCATCAAGAGAGATGGTGTCAGAAACTAGGATCCTCTTAGCTTTAACTTAATCATTCAAACACAAGAAAATTATTTCCACATTAAAGTTCAAATAAAGCAGAAGACAAAAGGTTTCTATCAAATAAATACCTATTTTTTCTAAATGGCTTCTTACAAAAAAAAAATACCACTTATTAACTATATATGTAGACATGAGGTTACATTTAAATAAAAGAAATAATTACACATTTTATTCCCAAAACCTTGGAGTTTTATATTTCCCTTGATGGAACACACTCTGAACTATTCATTCCATTTCTCTTCTCTTACCAATGCCCTTTCTTTCACCTTTCTCTCATTTGTTGTATGTTCTTTACTAGATATTTCTCCTTTTATTGCACTTATAATGTTGGATTATAATGGTTTTTTCTCATGTTTGAATCTCCCATTTAGATTGTGAACAGCTAAAGTCTTTAATCAATTTTCCCCACTATACTTCTAAAATTCAGCACAGTGCCTGGTACACCTCTCTTTCAATCAGCTACAAAAATTTGGAGGACAATTTGGCAATCCCTGAAGCAAATTATTGACTGGCACTATACTATATCAGATTAAAGTTTTAAAATTCTCATTATCTTTTTCTTCAGTAGCAGTATACCATAATGTGTCAATATATACTTTTCATGGGGATCAATATATATGTTTTAAAGTGAAATTATACAGCTAATAATAGGTCAAATGTAGTTCCACTACAAATATTACATAGGCCTTCATATTTAACTAACTACATATGCTATTTAAAGTTAATTAAAATAATATGCATATAATAAACATGGTAGAAAATAATGAAACCCACATTTGAAAATTTAAATAATTTTTATAATCACTGTGAAATGTTCATTCTAGAAATAAAAAATTAAGACTGTCTAAAGGCCCAGCATGGTGAATCATTCCTGTAATACGAGCACTCTGGGAGGCCCAGGAGGGCAGATTGCTTGAGCTCAGGAGTTTGAGACCAGACTGGGCAATATGGTGAAACCCCAACTCTAGAAAAAATACGAAAAATTTGCCGGGCATGGTGGCACATGACTGTAGTCCCAGCTACTTAGGAGGCTAGAGTAGGAGGATCCTTTGAACCCAGGAGGCGAAGGTTGCAGTGAGCCAAGATCATGCCACTGCACACTGCAGCCTGGGCAACAGAGCAGAGCAAGACTCTGTCTTGAAAAAAAAAAAAAAACGATGGTCTACAGGTTGAAGAGTATGTAGCTTTGTAGTGAGAACACTGTACTCTGAACTCCAGTCCGAAGGCATGAGCCAACAATAACAGTACAAATTACTTTTTAGTTTTTAATGAAAATAATCCTTCCTTTGATAATACATTTCTCTTTTTGGATTAAAGGAATCGAGGAAAACTAAAATCCAAAACAATTACTGCGGTATGTTTTCAGATTCATCTATTTTATAAAAAGAAAATATTGAGCAAAAGTTCACAAACTTTGGGAAAGAATGGACTCCCTACCTTTTCATATAGTCTAATATCAGTGTTTTTACACGATTCCCAGTTAAGCTGCAAACATTTTCCATCCTTTTAATGGCAAAGTTAACCAAACATAACAGAGAAGGCTACTATATCTTGAATCACCCGAATATCGTAATCAGTTTTCTCTGAATTTTTAAATTTCAAAATAAACTCTCATACCTTAATAGAATACTACTCAGGAACAACAACAACAACAAAAAAGAATGAACTATTGATGCATTCTCAAAGGAATTATGCTGTATCAAAGAAGCCAGTCAAGAATAAAAAGACAAATTTTGATTTCTTACCTGAGGACCTGGATCGCCACTCTCACCTTTGGCCCCAGCTGAACCAGGCCCCCCCTATAGAAAAAAGTGAAGATATTTCACTTAATTTAGCAATTTCATAAGTACTTTTATCCTGCCAATTGCACCTGAAATAATTAAACATTATTCAAAATATATTTAATCATATTAGCATTATCTTATTAACACAGTAAAATTCTCCAGCACTTGCATTGAAGTATATCTCTTCTCAATGTATTGATTACATTCCAATTTGTGAGCAATAAAGGTCTATATTTTATGTAGCACTGCACAGAAGTTAACCTCATGAAATCACATTGAAATTGTCTTTTGTGTGTGCACTATAAGAACTCATAGGATGATACACAAAGCATTATTTATCACTACTCTGTGATGCAGTAGTAGAGTAACCCATTATTACCAAATCAGATACACATTTAATCCATTTATACTATAAGGATTAACATTGACAAAATGTTACTGCTTTTATATTCAGATAATTTTTAGACTCTAAATTGTATAATAATAAAATGGCAAGAACCTGATGTTATTGATACTATTATAATTGCCCTGAAATAGCGTTAACACATTTTCCCCAGGTTGGTTTGTTTTTTCCAATGATAATAAGTCTGTATAACAAATATATCTTAAATGCATTTACATAATTAAGGTGACCAGACTTGGTGGCTCACGCCTGTAATCTCAGAACTTTGGGAGGCCAAGGCAGGTGGATCACCTGATGTCAGGAGGTCGAGACCAGCCTGGCGAACATAGCGAAACTCTATCTTTACTAAAAGTACAAAATTTAGGTGGACATGGCGTCAGGCGCCCATAATCCTAGCTACTCAGGAGGCTGAGGCAGGAGAATCGCTTGAAACGGGGAGGCAGAGCTTGCAGAGAGCCAAGATCGCACCACCGCATCCCAGCCTGGGTGACAAGAGTGAAACTCCATCTCAAAATAAATAAATAAAAATAAATAAAAAATAAAAAGGTGCAACAACAACCTGGCACATAAACTAAAATAAATAAACAAACCATAAAATTGCTTTATAAACAAGTTGTGAGTTTTAAAATTAAACACTAGGCAACACATATCCCCAAAAAACTTCAGAACATTAAAAATAAACATGGTGATTATAGTCACTTCATGCTGAAACACTGTGTGTTCTAAAAGATTCTAATTTATTTAAATCCATACACATTCCATTAAATACCACATTGTATAAAGTATGACAAAGATTAAAATTATGCTAAATCTGAACATGTCAGCAATCTATAGCCTCCTGGTGACTCCAAAGTAAAAGAAGTATTAACATGATGTCTACGAAATACAAAAAGTCAAGTAACATGAATTTTCCAAAATTTAAAATTAAAAGAATAATGACTTTCAAGCTTCTAATAAAGAATTATTGCAAACAAACTTCTGCAAGAGAAAAACTGGGGTTCCACATTAAGTCAGATTATTAATCACTGAATTGAATACAATTATAGAACAGACTATTTTTAATTAATTGACTGTATTACATTCTCTCTATATAAGCACTACCTACTCAACAGATTATAATTATTTTGCTCCAACACTTATTCTAAAAAATGTCACACAGTCATTGACAATAAAATAATAGGGAAAAAAATTTTCTGCACTTCCTGCATGTTTTATGATACAGTCCTCCATTTGTCTATAAAGGCAACTGGATGTAAACAAGTGGTTAAAATAATTTTCATAGGAAAATGCACAAATGTCAAAATATTGATATAGAACTTTCTTTTCTAAATCTTAATCTAGTGAATACTTTTTTAGACTATAGAGTTAAAAGATATTTGGAAGACTAACAAGTTAACATTTTGATGCAAACATCAAATTTGCATGTTTTGAAACAAAGTATAATAAATGGTAAAAAGAAACAATACGATTTTTTTTCTCTCAATACCTACCTTCAATAATTAAGGAAGCTGAAACTTTCATACCAAAGAGTTAAGTAGTTAAAATTAATCAGTTTGGGCTATGACACTGAGAATGTGTATATGGTTGTCAATATTTTCTCTTTGCCAACAGGCTATGGAAAATAGGCTGGCCCTTAATGGTTTTTTAATGAAAACAAGAACCGCTAATGTAATGTGCCTCCCTTGTTTCTGCTCATTGCTGCCGTTAGCCTCTATGGATCCATTTCCTTGTGTTTTTCAAGATAAGTAATGAAATTTCTTTGGATAATAGAGTTTTAGATATCCTAGGACTGATATTTGTTTTTCTTTTTATTTATTTATTTTTATTTGAGATGGAGTCTAGCTCTGTCACCAAGACTGGAGTCCCCTGACGCGATCTCAGCGCACAGCAACCTCCACATCCTGGGTTCAAGCGATTCTCCTGCCTCAGCCTCCTGAGTATCTGGGATTACAGGCATGCACCAGCACACCCGGCTAATTTTCTACTTTTAGTAGAGACGGGGTTTCTCCATGTTGGTCAGGCTGGTATCGAACTCCCAACCTCAGGTGATCCGCTTGCCTTGGCCTCCCAAAGTGCTGGGATTACAGGCGCGAGCCACCACGCCCGGCCTGATATTTATAAATTAAATCATATATGGCACTGTTTCTCAAATATGTTTGCCCATAGGAATCAATCTGGTGCACATATTAAAATTACAGTGCTGGTTCCAATTCTGAATCTACAACTTTAGAGTCTTAAGTTCAGAGGCTCAGAAATTTTTATTTTTAATAAAATACCTAGGTTAATTCTTCTGACCCCCAATTTTATAATACACTAATATACTACTTACTTTCCTGTTACGTAAATTTGAGTCATTAACAAATAATTGAAAATCAACTCTATTTCATTTGTTAAGTGATATAGAATTTGCCATATTATTGTATTTTGGAAAGGCAAAGTATGATAATATATATGATAAATATTTAATAACGTGTTAAATTATATAGTTTAAATTCTATGAAACATTATCAGAATATATGTTCCACCTGAGCTTATATGATTGACTGTATATTCCTGCAAAATAAATGTAAAATTTTGACTAAATTATGGTAAATATAAATATAAGGAAATCTACACAATAAAATCTTGAATAAAATACATGAAGAAAAACTATCACCCTAATATAACCAGTAAAACAGATTAAATAATTAGAAGACTAAGCACTTGATTTAAATTTGAATACAATAGTTTTGCTGTAAGTGTCTAGTACGTACAATACAGATAAGATTTTAACTTTCAGAATAATACATTCTGTAAATAGATTTATTTTCATAAAATATTTTGAAAGTCTGTGAGAGCATATGAAAGCACAGTAAAAAAATATACTAAAAAGCAAATATTTAAAATATAAATTATTTATCCATCTATTCTAAAATTAGTGAAAATCCTGGTTTGAATCCTGTGAACTGCTACACCACTTAACATTAGTATATTCTAGTGTCTTTGAAGATTTTTTAGACAAAAATATTTGAAATATCTTAGCTTGCTATCATGCTAGTAAGAAAAAAATAATACTTTGTTATTTCCAAGAGTTTCTACAACAGAAAATACTCTCTCTAATATCTGAAGCATCTTGTGGAATACTGAGGCAACCTGCAGTTTAAAAAAGTATCTTGCTTGTCTGAAGATTTTGTCATAATTTTTACTGGCCTCAAATATATTTTTCTTTTTTAACAAACATTTTGTTTAATATAAAATTAAGTCTCAAGGATTATTGTAAAATATCATTTTAGAAACTGAATGTTAGGCAAATGAATGATACTTATAGTTTAAGAAATTAATAGTTGGATATGACTCAATTACATTTTTCTTTATTCAATTTAAATTTTTTACTGAGACCTTTTGATCAAAATGTACTGAAAACTGAATTGAGAAGGATTTTTTTTTAATGGAAACAACAGCAAGCATGAAAACATACACTACTGTCACCAACCAGAGATATGCACAATCCCTGGAAGAAGTTGCACAGGGAACTGCTAATTTGAAAATTTTAACATATATTATCTTTGTTGGAGTAACCTACCACAGGACCTGGTCTTCCAGTTAGACCCATTGGGCCAGGTGGGCCTCTCAGAGCAATCTAGAAAACAAAATATATCAAATTCAGTAATATTCTCCTGGAAGAGCAAATTAAAGTACAATATGAATATGCACAAGCTACCCTTAAGTAACACATGATCAACACAGATTTAATAGCTACATGCTAGAAAGAGTGTCGGGTTACTGAAGAACTGCCAATTTCTAGAATGACAAAAGAGGTAAATATCAGACATTTTGAAAACTTTTAACATATAAAATCTTGTAACATATATTGCTATGATTTAATCAAAATAAAAGTTAAACTAGATTTTAGAACAACTAATATCTGATAATTTACTATTCTGAATTTACTGAAGAATAATGCATAGCCTTTTTCTCTTAAATGTGTAGGCACAATTTGAGAGACTTTAGATAAAATTATTTTAGCAATAGTTTAGGAAAATTATGATAACTAAAGCCAGACACTATCAAACAAAACTGGTCAGGAAGTGTTATGATAATATGTGCCTTTCAACAAATCTCAAATCTAATGCTACAGAGAAGAATGTTTTATTTTGTATAATCATAGGCATAATAAACTGATTACATGCACTATTATTACACTGAATATTAGAAATGTGAAATTAGCATACTTGAAAAGCTGGAACACATACAATACAAAAGATAAAATTTGATAGATGTTAAATTAGTATTGTGTGCTACTTTGGAATATTAGAGAGCTCAAGAGATAAACACTTAGATTTATCACAAAGATATCAAAATAATACCGCAACAGAAATAAATGCAAAATCATATTAGAAAAGTGCACGAGATGAAAACAGTAGGATCTCCAAAGTCACTACTGACTCACCATGAGATTTTGACAATATACTTCTTAATCCTTGAGATTAAATATCTGAAAATTGAATTATAATGCTTGCTACCTATTTTCAAGTAGGTGAAGAGGGCTAATAAAATGAGGAATTCAATGACCTCATAAAATATTTAAGTTCAAATAATTACCTTAAAATTGTTCAAAACAATGTATTTTATAAAATAAGTTGTAGAAATCTTTAGTAAATTATGTTAAATAATTTTAGATTTGCATTATGCCAAAATCTAATAAACAAATATTTTAATTTTCATTATCTTTAAACATGATGTAACCAAATAATGATATATTTTCAGATTAATAGACTTAGGAAAGACATAAACAAATATTGAGGATGAATTACAATTTTCACACGTTTTCAGATAGTTTAACACATGCATAAATTCATCATCATTATGAATAAAATTTTATCACAGAAGTGATTTATATTGCTTAGAAAGTAGGTAACCATATCCATACCAATCATAAATCCTTTATTTCCTTATTCCTCAAAAAGAAAAACAATACTATGAATAAAAATGTTATATGAATTCCAATTCCTCCCTGGTCTTTCCTTTTGACTTTCTTATGTATATTCTAATTTCAATGAAACTAAGAAAAACCATAAATGTAATTCTATATTTTATAAGTTTACAAGTAGTGGAAGCTTTAAACTAAAAAAAATCATAAACTGAAATTTTAAAAACATTACAGATTATNACTGAAGAATAATGCATAGCCTTTTTCTCTTAAATGTGTAGGCACAATTTGAGAGACTTTAGATAAAATTATTTTAGCAATAGTTTAGGAAAAATTATGATAACTAAAGCCAGACACTATCAAACAAAACTGGTCAGGAAGTGTTATGATAATATGTGCCTTTCAACAAATCTCAAATCTAATGCTACAGAGAAGAATGTTTTATTTTGTATAATCATAGGCATAATAAACTGATTACATGCACTATTATTACACTGAATATTAGAAATGTGAAATTAGCATACTTGAAAAGCTGGAACACATACAATACAAAAGATAAAAATTTGATAGATGTTAAATTAGTATTGTGTGCTACTTTGGAATATTAGAGAGCTCAAGAGATAAACACTTAGATTTATCACAAAGATATCAAAAATAATACCGCAACAGAAATAAATGCAAAATCATATTAGAAAAGTGCACGAGATGAAAACAGTAGGATCTCCAAAGTCACTACTGACTCACCATGAGATTTTTGACAATATACTTCTTAATCCTTGAGATTAAATATCTGAAAAATTGAATTATAATGCTTGCTACCTATTTTTCAAGTAGGTGAAGAGGGCTAATAAAATGAGGAATTCAATGACCTCATAAAATATTTAAGTTCAAATAATTACCTTAAAATTGTTCAAAACAATGTATTTTATAAAATAAGTTGTAGAAATCTTTAGTAAATTATGTTAAATAATTTTAGATTTGCATTATGCCAAAATCTAATAAACAAATATTTTAATTTTTCATTATCTTTAAACATGATGTAACCAAATAATGATATATTTTCAGATTAATAGACTTAGGAAAGACATAAACAAATATTGAGGATGAATTACAATTTTCACACGTTTTCAGATAGTTTAACACATGCATAAATTCATCATCATTATGAATAAAAATTTTATCACAGAAGTGATTTATATTGCTTAGAAAGTAGGTAACCATATCCATACCAATCATAAATCCTTTATTTCCTTATTCCTCAAAAAGAAAAACAATACTATGAATAAAAATGTTATATGAATTCCAATTCCTCCCTGGTCTTTCCTTTTGACTTTCTTATGTATATTCTAATTTCAATGAAACTAAGAAAAACCATAAATGTAATTCTATATTTTATAAGTTTACAAGTAGTGGAAGCTTTAAACTAAAAAAAATCATAAACTGAAATTTTAAAAACATTACAGATTATAAAGATTAGGGTTGGTAAGAAATGTGAAGGTTCCTTTCTTATATACGATGTCCAAGAAATTTAATTTTCTGTGTTACCCTTGATATCTTAGATAATCCAGAAAATTAAGAACAAATGTGTTTCAAATTTTATTCTCTTAATTATAACCAATCATTGACTTACGATTTAGCAGAGTAAAACTGGATGTGATAGATAAGGTGCACTAGGTGTAAATATATCAATACTCTTCAAAAAAAAAAAAATAGAAATCTTGTGTGTTATGGTGGGAGACTGCTAGAATTATATAATGGTAATATTGCATGGGTCAGCTACTTAACTATAATTTTCAATTAATAAACATTACTACTAGAAAAGTAAATATAATTTTAGCAGTTTTCTAAGTAAGTTCAATATACTATTCAGAAGTAAATATTCTATTAATAATGGTAGCATCTTCCATATGTACACACATATATACTTGACACAGAGTCAGTCACCTTGTGGGAATGCAAGTTCATCCTTTCTTACCCGAGCCTGTTGAAGAATAGCTTGAGCCTGAGCTTCCTGAGCAGAGATTGTTGGTCCTTTGGAACCATCACCACCATAACGGAACTTGGAAGACATAATATTAAGAAATTCAAAATCAGCTTTGTCAAACATGTTGAATTATGTGCTTTCATCATTAGATAAAAACTACTTAAAATGGTGGGATTTTACAAAATTACAAACTAACTCCATAATGAATCATGAGATCTAGTTTGTTTTGTTTTTACTCTCTATCTCTTATGGAAGTTCTTTACACTACAGGTTACCACTGTAGAAGAAGAAACTAGAAACTGTGTTTCAATTTTAAATGTTATAATTTCTACACCTCTGGAATAAATCACTGTGACTTTTTAAGCACAAATGCTACCCATTTTATTGATTAATTTGTATAAAATTCCAAATATACCAAGTTCAGTGACGGTTACAGCTCAATCTCTATTCTGTTTGTCAAATTTTTTGGAATATCCATTAATACACATGAAATTTTCCTTGTGATTTATTTATTTTGTTCACCCATTCTTAAGTGCTTATGTTACAAAACAGATCTTCTGTAACATTCCTCTATAAAATTTGCTCCATTTAACTCAAAATGCAGTATGAATCAATTTTTCATTCTAAGTAATTATTTCTTGAAACTTTGTTCATGACATTGAAATTGATAAATAAAATACACATTTTTTTCCCAAAACACCAGGGCAGCAAAAACTTTATAAAGGAATCTTACAATAAAGCAAATAATTTTTGAGCAATGAATAATAACACTACAAATAAATATTACTTATGGCTGTATAGATAATAGATGGTAAATAGTGTACTAATGCTATGTTAAATAACGTATAAAAACATGTTAATAATGTGACTCAGGATAAACCATAATTGGAAATACTATTAAAAACTCTGTTGCTAAGAGTGTAATCAAATAATGAATTCTTAGTTTTAATTCAGAGATTGATACTTATCAGAATTTTGTTTTGTAAAATTTCCCTGAATTTCCAAATGCTGCTTAATTTCAAGTATTTCTACCTCATACAATGGTTTTTAGTTGATTGCTCTTCAATGTGGTTGAACAATAATCTTTAGAAAAAAGATGACAAAATATCAAGTCATTTCCATAACATGAAAAAGAACATACCGGTAACATCAACATAGTACCAGGAGGACCAGGTAAACCATCAGCCCCTGGTAAGCCAGGACGTCCTGGGGGACCCTAGGAAAATAAATGAAATAACCAAAATAAATAAATATCAAAATAACAATATTTACTAGAACTAGAATAACTTATAACATAGGTCTAGTTTATCTAATTTGCATTTGCCCTTTCCATCTTATTTAATCCGTTTTTAGTAAGTATCCCTACACAGAATTCTATTCTATTGTACTAGTTTTAGATGATTTTAATAATGTTTGGTTATTAGTACATAATCTAATTAAGATATAAATTTTGCTCAAACTTTGTTTGCAGCCTAAAACTGTGTAAAATGAAGAGTTCACATATATTTTGGGGGAAAGTAATGTGAGAAAAACAAGTAGTACAAGCCTGGTTCTTATAGTTAGATAAAACAGATTTAAGTAAATGATGAAAGTTTTATTTAAAAATTACTGGGTTTAAGGTATATTTTAGTATTCTTCAACAGCTACATAAATAGTGTTTATTTAGTAGAATACTTAACTACATACTATTTTTAATAGACAATAGACACTATCTTCAAGAGAGATACTTTTTAACATAGATAATGGCTAATTTTAGCATGTTAATGTTAATCATAGATAATGACTAATTTATTTTAAATGTTTACTGATGAAATATACTCAGTGTGTGTATGTGTACATGCATACATGCATGCACTAGAAGTTTAGGTGTGACAATGCTGTCTGGAAATCCAAGATATGGATGTGAATATAGAAAATATTAAATATGTAATATATACATCTGTTCATAAGTATGTGACAAATAGATACAACGTATATGTCCATAAGCTTTCAATATAAGGAGACATTTCTACATAGCAATGTCATACTTGGCAGGGAAGCAAGTAAATTCAAAAATTAATAAATAACTAGATACAAAATGCTATAACTCAAAGTGCCCATCCAATATAAAAAAAAAAAAAAAATGCAGCAGCACTTTTCAAATGTGAATTTCTTATAAAAACTTAACTCTTAGAAAACTGTTAACATTGATTCTAGATTGGCAAAATTATATTTTATTTAGAATATTATTTCAATAGATTATCTACAGGCTTCAAGGAACTATTAAAATAAGTTAAAAATAACGGCGTCTATAAAGAAATAATTGTTTCAAATCCTAACAAATCTAGCTTGAATGGTATGATTTCCTATTACTAAAATATTTCCTACATTTTTAGATCATTTATATGTTTGTATTCATAAGGCACAATGGAAAGAGATGAATTTATCACCTGATATAGAGTTTAAGTCCAGTAAATTACAGAATCCAAAAAGGTCTCATGAAAACATGGTGAGATTTAAAAATATTAACTGAAATGACTATTACAAATAAATATCTCCAAGAAACTGGATATATCAAATTAAGTAAGCAGAGCATGTAAGAACTAACCTTATGAACTTTATTTTAAATAAAAAGTTTCATAATCTTTGCATAATATACTTCTTATGCCCTCTGACCTTAAATAGCTGTCACTCAGTCCAGAATTTCTGAAATATTTAAAAATCTTCTTCCATTAAATTTAAATTAAAAGGTTTTTACATTCTTTAAATTGTAATTATATGAAAAGTATAAGTTATTTGCATCTCTGATCCTCTGAAGAACAAAAGAAAAAAAAGTACAAAGTTATTGGCTACTCAAGGATGTGGGAAAAAAAGGGAAGGGTATTTTATGAGAAGAGTTTGAAGAGACTTAACACAAATGAGATCTTTCAGCATATAACCCAGCGTTTGATCTTCAAAGTGGAATTTAGATTTATTAACTCATTCTGTCAGCATCCAACTAAATATAAATGAGAATACCTGGAAAAATATGTCTGGAATTCAAATTTGAATACTAGAATCCCTAATGTCACGAGTTCATATCATCAGGGATATTGGCTGAAAATAAAAGTTTGATACTAATGATGCCATAGATAAATGCACATTTTTTATCCTCACTTTAAAATAATATTTAAAAAGTTAACTAAAATGTTGTGCAGCACTGAATTCATGCGGCCTCTACTCCTCCCACACACAGGAAGAATAACATGTTAAACTTGTAGAATACATTTTAATTATTTTTGTCTGTATGACATGTATTTGTAATGAGATGTCATGTCCATTCACTTACCCTATCGCCCGGGTCACCAGGGGGTCCAGTGGGGCCTTGTAGACCTGGAGGACCCATAATACCCTATAGAGAAACAAAACGTATCAGAATTAGATTCCTAATCTCATTAATATTCAGACGAATTCACCCTAGTCCTGTCGAAGAATTCATTTATATTTTATAAATATACACTAGTCTTCTAAATAGTTGCCCTATTTATCTTCCTGTGAAAAGACAACATATAGAAACCAATTTGTAGCTAGTTCAGCTGCTCTCAGAATGGAGGCAAACATTCCAAGGAAAAACAGGAAAGAAGAATATGTCAATGTCAAGTCTCTAAGGTCATATTTGGTCCCAGTTCTAACTGAAGAAATGGAACACTCATAAAATTAGAACTCAAAAATTTGATAGCCAAGTTGAACATGTAGAAATCTTTTAGGTTAGAGGCAATTATATGTTTCCTTTTATGGGTAAACATATTTAAATGCATCAGTATTATCTATTATTTCAGATGACAAGAGTTTAATTCCACAAAAGACAGAGGATTTATTACAGGGTCTTATCAGTGCAATCACCTGAGAATAAACACACTGAGCAACATCAGCCTTATCAGGAAACCACAATGGAATCTGATAATTACTCCCCACAGAGGTATAGATAAGGCAGCTACAGTCTACCTAGAAGTCGCAATTCCGTTTGTTGAGATATAATTATACCCCTGCAATGAAGATAAGGATTACTCTTCTTTACTTTTATATATTTCAGTAGAAAGACGAAAGTAAGTTGAGAAGATGCAGAGACATCTAAGCAGCAAAAATATTTAAAACAAAATTTAAAGAGTATTACTTGGATAGACAAATTAGAAGGCAGACCAAAGCACGAGCTCCTCTGAACAAATGTTTTTCTCTATAGTTCAACATTCTAATTAGTCTAAAATGTTCTCATTCAGTAATTAATAGAAATCTCATATATGATTACTTTAAATAGACAAAAATAATCTTAAAACATTTACATACTGCAGGTCCTGCTGGTCCTGGTGGTCCTTCGACAAGCATACCCTATAATAAGAAAAGAGAACATCTCTACCAGGGAAATATAACCCCCAGCCTCTTAATTACATGAATATAAGAGAACACGATATCATTGCATATTAAATAGTGAATTATCTATTTATATCATTTAAATTAATTACAAATGTTTTTGCACAGGGAAGGAAAGAAATTCAACATGATAGAAGATATAGCCTGTGTCCTCAGAGAATGTGTGAACTAAGTGGAGTGGAAATGAATATTTAGATGAATAATATTACAAAGGAGAATATGCTAAGTGCTTCCAAGAAGAGTACAGACAAAACACTCTACCAAGGTTTTTGTTTTTGTTTTTTGTTTGTTTGTAGCCCACAGAATAACACCTGGCACAAAACAGAAACTTAGTAAATATTTGCTGTGTAAATAAATGAATGGAAAATAAGCAGCTTAATTCAGGGAAATTACAGAAAATTCCAGGAAAAAGGAAAATGGATAAATGTGATATAAGCAAAGGAATAAAGAGCAATTCAGAATAAGAACTCAGTTCTAAAACATTTATCATTCCACTCCATCTTTGGACTACTGAAAAGCTGCAATGTCATTTAAAAGGGGTTAAAATGTTTATAATAATGACCGATTCAGTCTGAAAATGTATTTTCAACGTTTTGGGGAGCATGTTGCATGATTGGGAGTAGTGAGTAGATGGCCAACAAGGTCCTTAAAACTGATTCTTTTATTCTTTATCATTTCTCTTTCTTTTATTTATTTATTTTTTTTGGAATTTTGTGTCCTTACAGTTTCTGAAATGATTTGTATATTGTTCTACCTTCAGTCCTAATACATTAGTTTTTCCGAGTTGTTTATTAGCAGGAAACAATGATAAAACTGCTTTCTAAGTAAGAATTTGTTTCTACAATATTGAAACTTTAAAGAATTAATTTGGAATGAATTAGAGATTCTTCTGTAGATGAAAAGGAAGTAAAAAAATTTTATATTATCATATGACACAATTTGGATATGTAACAAATATGTATGTCATATATTTCAAATAATGTTAAGTCACAGAGATTAGATAAAAATATCATTGAATTGGAAAGCAGGAAAGCTAAAAGTCCTATTATATCTCATTGATCAAACATTTGAAACCTCAGGAAAATTGCTTAGGTACTTTAGATCTCTGGTTCTTTAGTTTTACAATGAGAGAATTAGACAAGATAAATTTTAGCTACTTTCAAATTCTGAAATTCTGCAGCTCTATGTTTTGTTTTATTGAAATTCTCCTGTCTAGACAAGACCTTACTAACTTACTTATTTGTGGTGAATTGCAAACATCTGGACATCAAGATTATCACTGGTAATACATGAATATATATAATAATTTAACGTAATGGTGGCTCCCAAGCAATTTTACCAACCTTTAAAGTGCATTCACACCCCTACTTACAGGCTCAACCACTGCTGGTTCTCCTTTCTGTCCTTTCTCTCCATATGCACCATGGCCATTTATCTGTTGAATGAAATATTCAAAACAACCTGAATATCTGTAAGGCCATTTCTTTATTTCTTTTATTATTCTTTTTTTTCTTCTTCTTCTTCTTCCTTTCTTTCTTTTTTGGAGACAGAGTCTCACTCTGTCACCCAAGCTAGAGTGCAGTGGTAGGATCTTGGCTCACTGCAAGCTTCGCCTCCCAGGTTCACATCATTCTCCTGCCTCAGCCTCCCAAGTAGCTGGGACTACAGGAGCCCGCCACCACGCCTGGCTAAGGTTTTTGTTTGTTTGTTTGTTTGTATTTTTATTAGACACGGGTTTTCACCGTGTTGCCCAGGCTGGTTTAGAACTCCTGAGCTCAGCCAGTCTGCCTGCCTCTGCCACGCAAAGTGCTAGGATTACAGGCGTGAGCCAACACGCCCGGCCGGCCATGTCACTTTTTTTTGTTTGTTTGTTTTGACACGGAGTCTCGCTCTGTCGCCCAGGCTGGAGTGCAGTGGCGCGATATCCGCTCACTGCAAGTCCCGCCTTCCGGGTTCACGCCATTCTCCTGCCTTGGCCTGCCGAGTAGCTGTGACTACAGGCGCCCACCACCACGCCTGGCTAATTTTTTGTATTTTTAGTAGAAACGGAGTTTCACCGTGTTAGCCAGGATGGTCTCGATCTCCTGACCCCGTGATCCGCCCACTTCGGCCTCCCAAAGTACTGGGATTACAGGAATGAGCCATCGCGTCATTTCAGTTTTTAAAAAGACAATTTAGTAAAGTAAACACATTAAAAATAACCTATTAAAATATATTTTAAGTATGAAGACCTATTGAAGGCTTAAATAGGGCAAAACTTAAAAGACAGGCGTAAGAAGCATTAATACTGAATCTTAAAATGAGATTGAACAATGGCCTCTTATAAACATGTTTTATAAAGACATCTATAGATGTCAGTGATTATTCCCAGGCATTAAGCAATAACATCAAATTAAATTTAATGAAATAGTCTAAAAATCAGAAATAGTCTAAAAATCAGACTTGCTACTCAGAATAAAACAACTATGTTTTAATCTTATCAATGACAAAATTTCTGATGCAATTCTATTCAAGATTTTACTTTCAGATAATGACTCCAAAAGTGTGGCCAACGATACAATTGCTGAAGATTCCCATGTGAAAGAATCTAACAAAGTGTCCTAGTGGTAATAGGCAATCATAATTTACATAAAAATTCAACCTGCATTTTAAACCTGAAAAGACATTAAGATGGACATGGACATAAAAATATCCCATAAATAAGACATACAACGACACAGAGCGTAGTATCAACTTACGCTTGTTTCTGTAATATCAGTTTCTGCTGGTACACCTGGACCAAATTCTTCATTAGGGGGGCTTGTTGGCTTATCTTCATATTCTTTATATTCATAAAAATCATATTCGCCTAAATCTCCATCTACCAGAAGATCAGAGTCCCTGTCGTCTATTTCTTTGTTTTCGTATAGTGTATCCTCAGAATTTTTCCTCTGGGAATCATAATCCTCTCCCGTTAGATATTCTTCAGTAAATATTTCTTCAACTGGATTTGGCTATTAATTTAAATTGCAAGGAATTGAGGAACATGAAGTTTATTGTTAGTAAAGCAAGGTAAGCATTTAAATTACAGTTTGATGGCATGTGATGGGATGAGATTTTGTTACTACTCAAGCAACTCTAAACACCTGGAAAGTAGTCTTTCAAGTATCATTGAAAGAAATACATTTGTACATTGCTATGCACAAAGAGATATTGCTTTCAAAGCACTTTCTCCAATAAACTGCAAATATTCACATGGAATTAACATGTGTATTTGCTTGTTCCATTGGAAAAAACATGTTAGTCAATTTCATATTTACTTCATAGTTTAAGATTTGAACAATAAAAAAATGTATGGGGTTAAATCTTTGCTAATTTTTTTTTTTCTTTCTTTCTTTTTTTTTTTTTTTTTTTTTTGAGATGGAGTTTTGCTCTTATTGCCTAGCTGGAGTGCAATGGTGTAATCTCGGCTTACGGCAACTTCCACCTCCTGGGTTCAAGAGATTCTCCTGCCTAAGCCTCCCGAGTAGCTAGGATTACAGGTATGTGCCACCATGCCCCGGTAATTTTGTATATTTAGTAGAGACGGGTTTTCTCCATATTGATTAGTCTGGTCTTGAACTCCCGACCTCAGGTGATCCACCCGCCTTGGCCTCCCAAAGTGTTGGGATT